>NC_092336.1:418005000-418305000 GCF_046630445.1 Rutidosis leptorrhynchoides
CTTCCTACACGAAATATATTTTAAAACCTTCCTATAATCTTTATCAATCCTCAATTTCACTTAATTCGTAATACAAAATTCAAATTTAAATGAAGAACGTTGTTTGACTTTTTTGTGACGACCCGGGAACTTCCGACCAAATTTAAACTTGATCTTTAATTACTTTCGACACGATAAGCAAAGTCTGTAATGTTGAGTCTTAAAATTTTGAACAATATTTATTTGACCTTCGACCATTCCCGACGATTCACGAACAACTATTTGTAAAAATATATATATATATATATATATATATATATATATATATATATATATATATATATATAATTATGTATATAAATATTACTTGTAAATATATAAAGTTAAATTAAATTTATTTGTTTAAAAATATATAATATAATTGTTTTAGAAATTAAACTTGTTATTTAAAACAGGTTATATAAAGAGTGAGAGTAAATGGAAAATGAATGATTTCGAGCTTAATCAGTAAATGTCAGTAACACTCGGTTGACGTTTTGTTAGTTTTAATATAGATATATTATATGTTCATGAAGGACTAAAATAAAAGTTGAATTGTAAATCGATTACGAAGATGTTAGATTTGTTAAAAAAAAATTTACCTTTTTAAGTTTGAATATTAGTACTCCGTACATATAAATTGGGACAGAAAATAAATAATTTTCGAACCTTTTTTATCAGGTTTCAAACAGTTAATGAGTGAAATAATTAAATATATTTAATCTAAAAATTTAGGATTTTTAGGAACACTTTTATATTCTAACTGTTTAGCAATGGTCACGATATAACACATTCCGTGAAAACTGTTGCCAGAATTTAATAATATACACCACACATTTTAATTAAGTTAAGAATTATATTTGAGTTACTGTGGCATCTTTTGACTCTTTCAAATCTCTCATCTATCAACTTTACTTTATGCATATGCATAATATACATATATACAGATACAGATAATGAACCTCTCATCTATCTATCATTCTTTATGCATATGTATAATAACATATGCAAAGCTAGATCAACCATAATCATAATTCTCTCTATATCGCCTTCTATATCCTGTCAACCATAGCTAAACCGAGAGCCATCACCACCATGGCCACCATTGCCGTAGAACACACCACCACCACATCGACGTACATCACCCCCTTTCATCATCACCCTACACCACCACTACAACCGGGCACCTTTGCTCACTCATCAAAACCACCGAAACAATCAAAACTCACATAAAATCACCTTCATTTTCGTAAACCACCATCTAGGTAACCACCATACAAACGTGCATCTATTCAAACTTATAAGTATATATACGTATTCATATATCAAACCACCACCACCATTTTAATTGTTTTCTTTTTCATTTTTCCTATTGTTGTTTCGAAACTAAACCCTGCTAGTTTACTGTCTACTCGAGCTACTGCAGCTGCTACTGTTTTCTTGTTCAATTACCATCATCAAAACTACAAACCAAAGACCTCACCTGCTCGATATCTGTTTCTGGTTCAGTTCGAGAACACCCCACAGCCAACGAACCCACCTTATCACCATTTTCATGTGCTGCACCTGCTATTCGCTGTAAACAACATCCACCATCATCCATCACCTGCTGCAGTTCACGATTGAATATGGGTCTGTTTATGTTTCTATTGAGAATCGAAGGCCCACAATAAATCACTCATCATCAACCCATAACAAACCATCACCTCACCACCATTACAACCGCCAAAATAAAACCACAAACTGCTACGGTACACTTCTTCTTTCTTCTATTTTTAATTCGTTCAAACTACTATGATCCTTTCGAACAGACCACCACACACACACACATCGAACCCTGCTGCAAACCCTGATCAAACTTCTACTGTTGTTATTTTTTTGTTTGAAATAAAGATGAAGATGAGCAACGAGGTTAACCGCTAGCTGTTAATCTCTGCCACTGTTACAGCGACAAAGAGGGAGGATGGTGTTCATATTAATGATGGTAGAGGAAGATTTTGAACGGATGTGATGATGATATTATTATTATTTTTCGATGATGATTGATATAATAATTATGATTGATGAGTGGTAGGGTTGCAAATGTCAGATATTTCTTATACACTCCTTACCAGCGAATTTTACATAATAGTGGTAATGGACTTCTAATTATTAGTAGGCTTAGAAATTTAATCGTGGGCTTCTCAAATTTAGATGGACTAACACCTTGGGCTAGTTGATTTTGGGCTTGAACCATGAAAGGGTTATTGGAACGGGTTATATTGTTTAGGATATGATACAAGACAGAAAAACACTTATGGTTCAATGGCTAAGGATGTTTGTGAGTAGCGGGAGGTCTTGGGTTCGAGCTCGGTTTTGGGCAAATCTTTTTAGAATGGCTTTTTCAAAGGGTATATACTTTCAATTTATTATTATTATCATTATTATTATGATTATTATTATTTTCGATATTGTTAATGTTATAATTATTGTTACTATTAAATCAAACTTATATTTAGAAAAACTGGAAACATTATGATTATTATTATTATTTTTATTAATATTAGTATATTAGTATCACTTTATAATTATTAGAATTATTATTAATAACATAAGTAATGTTATAGATATTATCATTATTAGTATTAGAATGATTATCATTAATAGTATTACTATTATTAAAAACTATTATCATTATCATCCTTTTTACAAAAATTATTATTTTGTTATCATTAAAACTATTATTATTATTATTATTATTATTATTATTATTATTATTATTATTATTATTATCATCAAGAATTATCTATATCATTATTATTAAGCTAATATTATTTATGAAAATAAAAGTTGTTAAATGACGTGTTAAGATTATAAATATTAAAATAAAGAGTATAGACATAGAATTATAACTAAATTGCATAACTTAACTATATTAATAACTATATATTTATAAAATGAAACTCTATAAATAATTAATAAAACCTATAAATTATTAAATATAACAAGTACATCACTAAAATTAACATATAAATTTATTCGATTACAAATATATGTATTAATATATATACGAATGATATAGGTTCGTGAATCCAAGGCCAACCCTGCATTGTTGTAAGACCCAAATATTTATTGTACATAATGTATTTATGGTGTACGATGCGTGTATGAAGTGTACGTGTTGCTTGCTCGAACGTCGAAGGAAACTGGACATTGTCCGAAGTGACAAGGTGTGTACGTATCTTTTCAACCCTAAATAAAGTTTGAGTTGATGTTTCAAAGCCTTACCATTGGATAGAATATCTTATTACGTTTCCAACAATATTTGATTCATCGAAAACGGAGTTACGGTCGAAAAGTTATGGCCAAAACAAGTTGCTGAAACCTGTTTTGGGCTCGACCACAATTTCCAGTTATTTGGAGCGGCGCTCCACCTTCTGGCGCGGCACGCCGATTGCTGCAGAGGCAATTTTCAGCCTTTTTAAAAGGTCTAAATGAGGGGTACTTTGGTCTTTTCACTTGGGTCGGTTTGGGGTCATCAAAACTGATCCATTGATCAGTTTGGATCACATCTCACTCATCAAACACTCCCATCCTCAAACCCTAGAGAGAGATTGAGTTCTAGTGAGAGAGAACTCCATTTGGAGAAGAAGGAGGTTGTTTCGGGTCAAACCTCAAGCATTAAAGTTGTTCTACTCATCAACGGCATCATTTTGGCGGTATTGGTACTTTCCATTGACGAGTTGCAGATTATTCGGTAGCATTCTTCAAGGCGACAAGGTGAGTGGAATAATTATATGTGTAGGTATATAATGTATCTATTTGTTGTAGCGTGAAATGTGTAGTGTCGAGGTGTTAAGACACCACGTTTCACGTGAAGAGTGTAGCATCGAGGTGTTAAGATGCCACTCGGGTGTAGCATCGAGGTGTTAAGATGCCACCTAGGAGTGTAGTGTCGAGGTGTTAAGACACCACTCCGTAAAAATAACGAGTGATGCATCGAGGTGTTAAGATGCCACTCAGGGTGATGTGCCGAGGTGTTAAGGTGCCACCCTAGGGGTTAGTGGTGCGAGGTGTTAAGTGCCCTAACGGATGTTATGAACACCGATGGCGTTTTCGCGAGCGCCGTTCCCTTGTACTATTGGTTAACCATGGTTATTTGTGTTGTAAGCGTATTATATTATTCGAGTTATATTCATATGCGGTTGTTATGCTAGCTTGTGGTATTGGAGATTTATAGCTTGTTATTGTGACGATAAGCTAAATGTGTATGCTAGCGTGTTTGCGGTTTGGTGTGTAAGTGTATGCAAGTAGGTATAATTATATATGTATTCGTATAATTATTGCATTCACTAAGCTTTGCTTACCCTCTCGTTGTTTACTATTTTTATAGGTTCGGTTTTGGACAAGGGTAAGGGCATCGTTTTGGACTAGAGATCCCGCTTGATGCTAGGGGACGCTTTTGGCTTTAGTAGCTCTTGGAGTTTGACCGATAGTTGGGTAGTTTAATCCCAAACGCCATGCTCATTGTGTAGTTTGGAACTTAAACTTTTTGGTGGTCGAAACTCGTAAATTGTATTAAACTCGTAAAACGGCCGATGTGGGCCCCGCTTGTAAAACATTGATTTTATATTTGAAACAGGTTAGTTTTACATATTTGGAGGTATGGTAAAAAGCGTTTCATCTAAAAGTGTCGGGAACTAGTCAATCTTTTTCGCATTTTGAGACTTTCCGGACAGACCCGAATGGCCCGCCGCGCGGCCATCCTGGCGCGCCGGGCCAGTTCACTGTGCAGCAATTTTTTTTTTATTTTGTATTTTCACGTGGTTTGTTCGCGGGTTGGTTTGGGTTGTTACAAGTGGTATCAGAGCATGGTCTAAGGGATTTAGGTGACTTGAGATAGGCTCCTAGACTTAGACTTTTTGTGTGCGCGTTATGCGGGACTTGTAGGACTTTGAGTCGGAACGGAATTGGTTAGTGCATAGGTTTATGTGAACTAATCATGTACTAATTGTTTGTGTTGTGTTTAGCAATCATCAAGCGAGATAGACGTTGTACTAGCTAGTTAACGCGACGTGCTCGCGTAACAACGACTAGCTACCGTTGTTACGGGTGCAAATCATGTCAAACAAGCAATGTACAATGATTGTTGAGCAAGATGAGGTAGTGTGGTATATGTATATATATATATATATATATATATATATATATATATATATATATATATATATATATATATATATATATATATATATGCGTACGTGTTATATCTTTTCGTTCCATTAGTTAATCTATTTCATTTCTTAAGAATGAAGACGGAAGATGAATACGGAACGGAAGGGCCTACTCATGAAAGGAAGGGCGAGTTAGCGGTAATGGTTGAAGCCGCAATTGAGCAATGCGTCTCGGGTTTCGCCAACGGAGTTGGTCAAGTAGTCAAAGAGTCAATCGAAGGACGAGTAACCGAAATGGTCCGAGACCAAGTGACTAAGGTTGTAAGGGAAGAGTTTGAGAAGAAGTTTTCTAAACCTCGAGGTAGTAGTAATGAGGATGTACTTGCAAGATTGGAGCCAAGTGCTCCTGGTAAGAGGACAAGAAGTGCGCCTGAAGGCGTCGGAAACGTGAAGAAGAGGAGTGAGGGAGGTCATGTACCTACGTGTTATAATTGTGCTGAAAAGGGTCACCTGTCGCGTGATTGCAAGCTTGCGCCTCCTAAAGACGACATATGCTTCAAGTGTCGAAGAAAGGGACACCGGAAGTCGGAGTGTCCCGAGTTGTTTAATAATCAAAGTAGAGGTGTAATTGAGGCGGCTAGTAGCATGAAGAAAGGAGCGTCGGGCCCCTGTGGGTTGAAGTGTTACAAATGTGGGCAAAGGGGACATAAGGCTCGCGAGTGCCCATCGGGCAAGAAGTTATGTTTTTACTGTTGGAAGGAAGGGCACCAAAAGCCAAAGTGTCCTAAATTGATTGCTAAAAGAGATTGTAAGTTAGGGGATTTCGCGCCTACGGGTTATGATCATCTACAACGAGGTTATATGACACGCGATTGTGCAAATATGCCTTCAAGTACGATCATGTGCTTTAATTGCCGGAAGGAGGGACACAAAAGGTCGGAGTGTTCTGAATCGTTCGCCGATCGAGTTAAGAGGTTAGAGCGCGAGTATTCGATGGATAGTGAAGCACAGAAGTCCAACGATGATGTTTCAGGTATTTTCGTCTTTGGTACAAATATGCCTTATTATAGTTTATTGTGTGCCGATGGATTCATGTATGTATTAGAGACTTAAACTTTGTTTCGTGGTCTAATTAGTCTCAAGTGAGTGTATGTTTCAAAGGTACCCATAAGGGTGCGGGATTAGTGAACTCGGTGAAGATTCGGTTTGTTAGCGATTTTGATGATAGTGCACCGGGGTAGCTTTTGAGTCGTTGACTCGTAGAAATGCGTCCTGGGGACGAATGCATGGCGGTAATACGTAGTATTAGTATGGGTGGCATTCCTAATGGAAACACCCTATGATGACGTTTGGTTGTCGGGCGAAGGGCGTAAGACTTAGTGCAACCAAGCATTCTTTAGTGTTAGGAAATATTTCTACCAAGCCATAGGTATGTGCATTGGTGTTCGATTATTAGAGCGTTTTGCTTTCGTGTTGAAGTTGTTGAACCATGAGGTTCGACGGGTGGATAGAACCCTTGAGATCGAGTGTTTTGGGTCTCGATGTATGTTGGAAATGGAGTCTACGGGACGCAACGTTAGGTGCCTCTTTCATACCTACTAGCGTGGTATTCGACTCCGATGGTGTTGCGGCTACATTGTACTTAGGGTACCGGATAGAAACCCTTAGGTACATGAGTGACTAGGTGGAAATTTGACAAACTATAGCAATTGGATTATTGCAAGTGTAAGGTTTGTGTAAATTGTGGTAGACTCTTCGTTCAAAGAGTTTAAGGATAGGTTAAATTCCTTCGTATGCTCAAGGTTGGAGCAAGATTATGGTAACGTGCGTATTAAGAGATGCAAGATGGGTGAACCTCGTCTCTCTCATAGGAGTTACGGTAATGCGATTTGGCGCATTGGTTGTTAGGTTAGTGGTCATTCCACGGGATGCTATTATTCGATGATGTGGTTACGAAGCGGAGTCCTAAGTGGGGGAGTTTATACTCTTGCACGAAGGTGTTCTATTGCAGTGATATTTGGACGATGCTCGTAGGGATTCGAAGCTAGTGTTGAGACCTACATTGGTCGATTGTGGTAAAAGTACGATTTGGAATAAATTATACTTACGGTTTTTGGATTTAAATTATCACCGCGGTGGTAAGGTGGTAAATCTCATTGGGAGATAATTTACGTGTTCGACGAGCAAGGTAAGATCCCTCGGTAAAGGGATGTGTATGCCGGATTCTCTTCTAGGGAATTATTGTTGTGTCTATGAGTAATGTGGGTGGTTCTTGGCTCGATTGTGATAGCCGTGTGGTTACCTTTGGGAATAGAGTAATGGGACTTTGAGAAAGGTTACGATGCCTCATTATCATATACTTTGGGTGGTAGTTACACAATAGCCATTTTGTGAACTACTAGGTGATTATGTGGTGTTTATTTGGGGTTATCTCTATGTTGACCGCGTTTGACTTAAGATAGGTGACGAGGGATATCCGGAAGGATTAGCACTTCGTTAACCACTCGTGGTTATGAGTGATAGCCGATTTTTACTCACACGTTGATAAATAGTGATGCGATAGCCGTGTTTCGCTCACATATGGTTGGTAGTGTTGCAATAGCCATTTTTGCACACTACGGATATATCACGATAGCCGTTTTTGTACACCATGGGTTTCGTGTGAACTAACCTTCGCGTTGTTGGACTTGAGAACCACTGGTTGTTTTAAGCTCTGATGGTTCGGTCGTAAGGACCATGTTGTGTGATTAGTGATGTAATAGTCGTATTTTGCTCACGTAATTGGGTAGTTGCGTATTAGCTATGTTTGCGCACTACTAAGGGTGTTAGATGGTAAGTGTTATCCGTAAGGATTCGTCTTTACTTGGTCTTCATCGTTTGGGTTGTTGACCTTAGGTCGATATTTGGTTGTTTTTAGCATTGTACTTGGAAAGGGTACACTATAGGGTTGATATCTCGGTACGAGATCGGTTGAGTTTTCCTGATGTATGGGGGATTGAGCAGGTTTTAGTGCTCGGATTTTAGTTTCGATAAAATCACGGGTGACGATTTTAGTTGTTAAAGGCGATTCATTGGGAAGAATTGCTTAGAAAAGTCGGATTGGGACTTATAATTGAGGACCGTTGAGTAGTTCCGAATTGGTTAAGTGGAGAAGATCACGAGGACGTGATCGAGTTTAAGTGGGGGAGAGTTGTAAGACCCAAATATTTATTGTACATAATGTATTTATGGTGTACGATGCGTGTATGAAGTGTACGTGTTGCTTGCTCGAACGTCGAAGGAAACTGGACGTTGTCCGAAGTGACAAGGTGTGTACGTATCTTTTCAACCCCAAATAAAGTTTGAGTTGATGTTTCAAAGCCTTACCATTGGATAGAATATCTTATTACGTTTCCAACGATATTTGATTCATCAAAAATGGAGTTACGGTCGAAAAGTTTGGCCAAAACAAGTTGCTGAAACCTGTTTTGGGCTCGACCACAATTTCCAGTTATTTGGAGCGGCGCTCCACCTTCTGGCGCGGCGCGCCGATTGCTGCAGAGGCAATTTTCAGCCTTTTTAAAAGGTCTAAATGAGGGGTACTTTGGTCTTTTCACTTGGGGTCGGTTTGGGGTCATCAAAACTGATCCATTGATCAGTTTGGATCACATCTCACTCATCAAACACTCCCATCCTCAAACCCTAGAGAGAGATTGAGTTCTAGTGAGAGAGAACTCCATTTGGAGAAGAAGGAGGTTGTTTCGAGTCAAACCTCAAGCATTAAAGTTGTTCTACTCGTCAACGGCATCATTTTGGTGGTATTGGTACTTTCCATTGACGAGTTGCAGATTATTCGGTAGCATTCTTCAAGGCGACAAGGTGAGTGGAATAATTATATGTGTAGGTATATAATGTATCTATTTGTTGTAGCGTGAAATGTGTAGTGTCGAGGTGTTAAGACACCACGTTTCACGTGAAGAGTGTAGCATCGAGGTGTTAAGATGCCACTCGGGTGTAGCATCGAGGTGTTAAGATGCCACCTAGGAGTGTAGTGTCGAGGTGTTAAGACACCACTCCGTAAAAATAACGAGTGATGCATCGAGGTGTTAAGATGCCACTCAGGGTGATGTGCCGAGGTGTTAAGGTGCCACCCTAGGGGTTAGTGGTGCGAGGTGTTAAGTGTCCTAACGGATGTTATGAACACCGATGGCGTTTTAGCGAGCGTCGTTCCCTTGTACTATTGGTTAACCAAGGTTATTTGTGTTGTAAGCGTATTATATTATTCGAGTTATATTCATATGCGGTTGTTATGCTAGCTTGTGGTATTGGAGATTTATAGCTTGTTATTGTGACGATAAGCTAAATGTGTATGCTAGCGTGTTTGCGGTTTGGTGTGTAAGTGTATGCAAGTAGGTATAATTATATATGTATTCGTATAATTATTGCATTCACTAAGCTTTGCTTACCCTCTCGTTGTTTACTATTTTTATAGGTTCGGTTTTGGACAAGGGTAAGGGCATCGTTTTGGACTAGAGATCCCGCTTGATGCTAGGGGACGCTTTTGGCTTTAGTAGCTCTTGGAGTTTGACCGATAGTTGGGTAGTTTAATCCCAAACGCCATGCTCATTGTGTAGTTTGGAACTTAAACTTTTTGGTGGTCGAAACTCGTAAATTGTATTAAACTCGTAAAACGGCCGATGTGGGCCCCGCTTGTAAAACATTGATTTTATATTTGAAACAGGTTAGTTTTACATATTTTGAGGTATGGTAAAAAGCGTTTCGTCTAAAAGTGTCGGGAACTAGTCAATCTTTTTCGCATTTTGAGACTTTTCGGACAGACCCGAATGGCGCGCCGCGCGGCCATCCTGGCGCGCCGCGCCAGTTCACTGTGCAGCAATTTTTTTTTTTTATTTTGTATTTTCACGTGGTTTGTTCGCGGGTTGGTTTGGGTTGTTACAATTGTTCAATATAGTCATATGTATTTTTACTACAAAATACAGTATGGTGAGTTTCATTAATCCCTTCTTAAATTCTTTTGCAATATATATTTTTGGGACTGAGAATACATGCGCTGTTTTTATAACTGTTTTATGAAATAGACACAAGTACGTGAAACTGCATTATATGGTTGAATTATCGAAATTGAATATGCCCCTTTGTATTAAGTCTGGTAATCTAAGAATTAGGGAACAGACACCCTAATTAACGCGAATCCTAAAGATAGATCTATTGGCCTGACGAACCCCATCCAAAGTACCGGATGCTTTAGTACTTCGAAATTTCTATCATGTCCGAAGGAGGATCCCGGAATGATGGGGATATTCTTATATATGCATCTTGTTAATGTCGGTTACCAGGTGTTCACCATATGAATGAATTTTATCTCTATGTATGGGATGTTTATTGAAATATTAAATCTTGTGGTCTATCAAAATGATGAATTTTATTGTTTTATGATAAACTTATGAACTCACCAACCTTTTGGTTGACACTTTAAATCATGTTTATTCTCAGGTACGAAAGATTTCTTTCGTACCTGAGAATAAACATGCTTTAAAGTGTCAACCAAAAGGTTGGTGAGTTCTTTAGTTTATCATAACAATCATTTCAATATTTTAATAGACCACAAGATTTCGTTTCCAATTCTCATAAATATACGTCACATGCATAGAGATAAAAATAATCATTCATATGGATAGAACACCTGGTAACCGACATTAACAAGATGCATATAAGAATATCCCCTATCATTCCGGGAAATCCTTTGGACATGATATAAAACAACATCGAAGTACTAAAGCATCCGGTACTTTGGATGGGGTTCGTCGGGCCCATAGATCTATCTTTAGGATTCGCGTCAATTAGTAGATCGGTTTACTAATTCTTAGGTTACCAAGCAAAAAGGGGCATATTCGGCTTCAATCATTCAACCATATAATGTAGTTTCGATTACTTGTGTCTATTTCGTAAAACATTTATAAAAATTTCGCATGTATTCTCAGCCCAAAAATATAAAGGGTAAAAAGGCAAATGAAACTCACCAAATGTATTTTGTAGTAAAAATACATATGACTATATTGAATAATGCAGGGTTGGCCTCGGATTCACGAACCTATATCATTTGTTTATTTATCAATACACATAGTTGTAATCGAACAATATATATATACATTTATTAGTTATATCATTTTTATATCATATATATATATATATATATATATATATATATATATATATATATATATATATATATATATATATATATATATATATATATATATATATATATATATATATATATATAGGTTTTATGTATTCCTTTTGTATATGAAAATATTAATTTAGTTATGTTATATATATATCGTTTGTTTGTTAAAACTAGTAATTGTAATAATACTAAAATAATATTTGTAATGGTAAAATGATAATATTGATAATACTTAATATTACTAATAAAAATAATAATGTTAATAATCTGAGTTATAAATGTAATGGTATAATAATAACTATAACAATATTAATCTTTTCTGTTAATGATAGTTTTAATACTAAATCTTATAATAATGATAATTATAGTAGTTTTTAATAAAATGAAAAATTTAGTAATGAAGGAAATAATCATTTTGATAATAATACTTATTACTTAATAATAATAATAATTTTAAAAATTTTATTACTACTAATGACATTACTATTAATACTTATGTTTATAACAATAATTCTAATATTTATAATGATACTAGTTTTAATATTAATCAATATGATAATGAATTTTATTAGGTTCATAATAATACTAATCCTAATCATGATAATGATATTAATACTAAAACTATAAAAATAATAATAATAACATTAGTAGTTAGTAATACTTATAATAATAATAATAATAATAATAATAATAATAATAATAATAACTTTAATACTTATAACTATGATACTAATAATAATAATTGTAACACTAATAATAACAATAACAATAATAATAACCATAATAATAACAATGACAATATCAATAACGATTTTAATAATAATAATAACAATAATAATAATAATAATAATAATAATAATAATAATAATAATAATAATAATAATAATAATAATAATAATAATTATAATAATAATAATAATAATTATTATAATAAAAATTTGAAAACTACCTTAAAGGAAATGATTTCCAAAAATAACAGCCCGTACCCAGACTCGAACCCATGACCTCTCGTTTAACCAACACGCACACAAACCACTCTGCTGCCTTTACTTTTCTGATTAAAATCACCCTCTAAATGTATATAAGCCGTATTGTTTTTAGTTTCAATTTCTTCCTCTTCTTCATAGTTTTACAATCCGATCAGTGAACCCTATTAACCAAGATAATGAATTTGTGTTCGTTTCAGACTTGCAAACAAATAAAGAACTAGAAAATTTGTGTCCTTGATTAATAGAAAACAAAAAGAAAGAAAAATATAAGAACAAACACAGGAAGCTGTTCGCGACAGGATTTAAAAAAAAAAAGAATTTGATTTTCGAGATTAAGAACGTTTTAGCTCAAACTTCCTGCACGAAATATATTTTAAAACCTTCCTATAATCTTTATCAATCCTCAATTTCACTTAATTCATAATACAAAATTCAAATTTAAATGAAGAACATTGTTTGACTTTTTAATCTAAAAACTTTGACTCGCAAATTCTTACTCGTTACTAGAAATTGATGGATGAAACTTTGCAGAAACATTCATTAAAGGATTCCTAACCTATCTGCAATTTTACATTTTGATAAACGATTAAAAATCAAGCTTTTTGTAAAATGGAGGATAACAGAGGTTCACGACTTGTTTTTAAAAAAAATAAATTACCTTTTCAGATTTTTACAATTTGAGAAAGTTGTAATTGATTTTGATGTTGGATAATCAAATGGTTTACTTAACCTTTGTAATTTGATCCAGTGTTATAAGATTCTTGGGTCGACAACTTATAAACAGGTACCCAAAAAAAATTTATTAAAAGGAGATAGGGACTTTCAACAGAATTTGGAGGTTATTGTGAATTAAGTCGTGAATCGTACTGGGTTTGGTGACAGAAATCTAATCAGATAAAGTGTGAGAGTTACAGGTAACAAATCTTGAGATTCTTTACAAGCTTATAAAATTTTTATAATTATTATTAATAATTAATAAGTATATTATTAATAATAATACTAATTAATAATAATAATATTGTTTAAATAAAAATAGATACACTAATAATAATTTCAAATGGTAAAAACAATAGTTTGTATTATTTTCTAATAACTAAGATATTGATAAGGATAATAATTTATAATAATGATAATTCCTAATAATAATATCTAATAACAATTACTACCTCCGTCTCATTCCAATAGTCCACAGACAAAAAACACGCAGTTTTAGAAAATCCCACTAACTTCATTTCTATACCAATGAAATATCTTCTCTCTCCAGATCCACCGATGAAATATCTTCTTTTCTTTCTATTTATAGAAGTGGACTATCAGAATGGGACAGCCCAAAATAGAATAATGGCCTATTGGAATGAGACGGAGGTAGTAATAAAAATACTAATTTTAATGCTAATATTAATATTCATATTAATGAAGGTAATAATAATGATATGTCAATTATATTATAACTTGTAATTCTATATATATATTTGTATTTATATTTATATATATACACTGTATTTAATATATCTATTTATATATATATCTGTAGACATATATGTTTCATATTTAGTCTTATTAGTTATTAAATATAACTATATTAATAATACTTCTTAATATTATAAATAATAATAATAATAACACTTTATAATAATGTAATGGTAATAATAATTATATTATTGATAACAATATTACTTATAAGTTTTATAATAATAATATTATTAATAATAATGATAATGTTATATTAATTTAAATTTATCACACTTCATATCTATATATATTTACATTTTTATTTACACATCGATGTTCGTGAATCGTCGGGATTGGTCAAAGGTCAAATGAATATATGAACACAATTCAAAAAAATTGAGATTCAATTAAATAGACTTTGCTTATCGTGTCGAAATCATATAAAGATTAAGTTTAAATTTGATCAGAAATTTCCGGGTCGTCACATGAAGCAAAAAAAATACATGACTGTTCAGAGTCGCAACTAGTATCTGGTTTTATTTTCTGTTTGGATCAGCGAAGGTTTAGTGCACTTGTTCATACATTAAGGTATGACCTACCAAAAACTCTGCACCAAGCATTGGAAGTTGCACAAAATCATGTCCGAGCCGGCGAGCGAGGATTAGGTAAGTTTGATAGTAACAACAACAGTTTCAAACCACATAACGGAGGACGATACTTTGATCGAAACCAAAGGAGAAATGACAATTCCAATGGCGGGTGGAGAGGCAACAATCATCCCAATGATTTTCACCATAACAGGAGGCCTTTAGAGAGACATCCGTTGATAATGGCGTTAACCAAAACTCCTAAGGAGATTCTTTTCACTTGACCTATTCGATCCGCTTTCAATCCTCCAGCACCTATGGAGGAAAGAGATGGCCCAAGAAGTGAACTATAGTGTGACTTTCATGAGGCGTGGGGTCATGACACAGATAATTGCAAGTCTTTGATGAGGAAAATCATTGCATAGATTAAGGTAGGGGAGTTAAATCACTTGTTACCAAGAAAGCAATACAGAAGAAATGATCCTAAAAAGAAATTTGCATGGCAGAAAAGTGATGGTCGAAGAGGACATCGAGATGAGAATCGAAGAAGGGAAGAGCATGGCAGAAGAGAAAACAGACACCAATACGGAGAGCGTGAACCAACTCCAAAAGTGGTAATCAAAATGGTGTGGGTCAATGATAGTTGCTATGAAGATGGTGAGCAGTCAGAAAATAATGTTGAAGGCTGGAGATATGCCCCAATCATTTTTCAACCAATTCAAAATTGAACTTTATCCGTCCAGCCAGTGGTCATATCAGCAGAAATTGCAAACAAGTTCATCAACCGTATCTACACGGATACAGGCAGTGAAGCCGACATCATCTATTGGCATTGTTTGAGAACTTTCCCAAGGCACATACAGAATAGGGCTCGGCAGACAAATTTGAAGGTTTCAGGATTGACAGGAACACCGGTGAATGCCATGGGGCGAATTCATTTAGAGGTTGTTATGGGAACATTTCCATTGCTGAGAACTGAAACAATTGATTTCACTATTTTAGAAGGCACTTCTCGGTTTAATGTCCTTTTCGGAAGGACAGCGTTGGCAAAGTTTGGAGCAATTGCATCCACTGCTCATTCGGGGATCAGATTTCCAACTCCTAACGGAGTGGCTGCCATACATTCACAGTATGTAGCCCCAACTAGAGAACGGTCTACATTTGCAAATTTGCTAGAGGACAGGGCAAATCGGAGAAGGCATAATCGATTGTTCAGAGATGATGAAGTTTAGGAGTTTTTTATACCGTAATCAACTATTCAGGCTGGACAGCGCTAGGCGCTTGGCATATGAAGAGCAAATTTTAGTATTTTATGAAGAACAAATTCTATCATTTTATTGTACACCATTGTAGTTACGCTACAATGCATATGTTTACAACAGCATACATTAAACTTTCATAATGTACTAATTAGGCCTGATCCACCTAAATTCATAATGAATTGTTTATGTAATGCGCATTATCAATCAATAAAGTTTTATCTTTTTCTTATGAAAAGTGCTGCCTGTGACAAATATAAAACATTGCATTTATATCTTGCTCACAGAAGGAGAGTATTTTTTATACTTCCGATGGCGGTTGCTCTTGTGCCAGCCAGCAAAAGGTGCAAGGGATCGGCTAGAAAACGTTAAGGTTTTACTAGAACGCACCGAGGTAAAATGAAAAACTAGATACTTATCATGACAAATATTATAAAGACTTACTTCACAAAACGAAAGAAGTTCCTATATTATATGAAGGTAAAAATATTTCACAACTCTTCCTCATAAACTTTATGATGGAAAGCGTATGATGGACTCTAATGTCCTGCAAATTATTTGAAGGCATAATATTTGCAAAGTATAATTTCAATATTTTGTGTGTTGTTAATTCAGAAGAAGTTAACATTGAAAGGCATTTTTATTAGAATTATATTAAACACTTTTCAGTATGTCTTATTAACTTATGCAATACACAATTATACATAGAGAATTTATCATATGATTAGTGCACAACAGGTTTATTTTTTAGCAAGAAAATTCCAAGTATTTGGGGAGAGCATAAAGCCAAACATAATCATAAAAGTGGCAACATAGAAGGTTTACATAAGACAGATAAATTTATTACAATCATTGTTCATAAGTTATTACAAGATTTCATGCAAATTCAACACCAAGAACATCCTTGGTGGATGATTCTTCCCTATTACACACATCGTCAAAAATGTCAATCTTAAGGTTTATCAGTTTATCCCTTGTCTCATTGACTCTCTCCAGGGTTCCGGGACGCATCAGGTTAGCAATGGCAGGAGGAAGAGGCTGGTTTGGGACAAGGCGTTTGGTTACTTTGTTGGTAACATCATAAATGGAATGAGTGACCATAGCATCAACATAATCATTGTAAGGATTCCCAACAAGTTGAGATCCAAGAACCTTAGCTATTACACCCGGTATCCCCTTCTTCAGTTCATAAAAATTACCTTCACCGGCCTCAGCCCTGCGTAGGAGTTCAGCAGCCTTCTCTTTCTCAACATTCAACTCTAGCTTTAAGGCATTCAGCTGACTCTCCAGCTCACTAACCTTCAACTTCTCATCTTCAACATTCTTCTTCTCAACTTCCACCACTCTCTCCTTCTCCTCTCGCAAGATAGCAGCAACATCCTGAGCACCTTTTAACTCACCTTCTTTAGCATTCAAAGCTTCTTGAGTTTTGGTCAAGGCACGTTCAGCTTCAGTAGCTCTTTTGTGAGCATTTGCACCTTCAGCCCTTTCAGTGCGGGCTATCTCAAGAATGGACTCATGATGCTGCTGCAATTGCAAAGAAGACCGTAGGTGGTTCATCAACAACACATCAGCCGCAGCAGTTGACTGCCTAAGTTGTTCAGAACGGAGAGCGGTGAAGTGTGGATTCAGCTCTAGAACGGCACAACCCTGCAAAAGAAGAACGTTACGGTCAATATCAATAATTCATATAAATAAAGCGCAAGCACATAAAGTACAAATTGTTTTATCATTAGTACCTTAAGTAGAGTCAAGAAATCTGTGCACTTAGTGGCAGGGTCATCAATAAATGCCTGCAGAGCGCTCACATGAGCAGAAATTGGTGGATCTGGAACATTTGTGGATGTGACAGCAGGGATAGTGGTAATAGGGGGTGGAGAATGATAGGAGTAGTCGTCTTCCGGCCTCAACTCCTGAAAATCAGTTTCATCAAACGGAGTAAAATTCTAGTCAGGGGTTTTCAGAATTTCCTCCACTTGACTTTCGTGGATTTCCTCCGCTCACCGCTCACCGCCTTCTACAGTTTTTCCTTGGCCATCATCTGAATCTGTTAACCGTACTAACATATCAAATAAGTTAGCATTATGATCAGACATAACAGTGATAAACAAAGGTATATACAATATTAAGAAAAGGCAATGTTGGCATACGTCTTCGGCATTTTGGCTTAGGGCTCCCCTCCACATTTTGTGCTCTCTTAGAGCCTCTACCCTTCTTGGGTGTCTTTTTGATCATAGGAGGGCTGGGGAGCGTATCACCAGTAATATCAATCGAGCCAGTTGTTTCTTGCTCAGTAGTGGTGTCTTCTGTTGTCTGCTCAGAATAAGATTCACTATCTCAGCTACTACTGCTGCTTTCTCCTTCTTTTTCAGCATTGGCAGCAGCAGCCTTAGCTTCAGCTTCAATCCTTTCTGCCTCTAGCTCAGCAGGGGTCTTGTCACTGGCGGTGATTTCAATGTCATCCTCAAGATCTAGTGACAGGATAGCAGAGCGGACAATCATCTCGGTTTGTTCTGCAGAAATTAAACAAAGTCAAATACAGCAATATAAGCTATAATGCCATAAAATAGACAAGACATGTATATGTATTAGGATGATCATAACACATCCTACCCTGGTTTTTTTGGCGGAGTACTGGCACAGAAGTACTTAGCCTTTCTTGACTTACTTTACACAAAACAAGAATCCCCTCATACTTCTCGTATGATCTGGGCGGAAGGCGAAGTTCTTTAAGATGGTTCACTGTTCGCTTTTCTGTGGCGGTTACAGAGACAGCTTTTCCTATGCCAGCATCTATAGACTTCCATTTACGGACAACGGAATACGCTTCCGGAACAACCGCCTCATCAACAAACAAAAATGGATCCTTCCAGCCTTTTAAGTTTGAAACCTTATTTTTACCAACAAAATATGTTTTTGGTTTGTTGTCAATGGTGAGCCAACATTGGCTAATTGTTCGAATTCTAAAAAGAGAAATGAAAACTTTAAGGCGTGGTTTTATATTGGAGGCATTATAATACATTTCAAAAAGAATAATTTTTTGAAGGCCATGAGGATGGAGGCTTTGAAATATTTAAGGATACGGAGAAGAAATCATGTAAGAGGAACACGGATATTGCCATGGGTAAGTTGTAAAGCGTATAAAGTAATTTTGCCGGCAGGAGGTTTGTTGGCCCTTTGACTGGTAGTAGGAAGAATACTGTTGTATTGATTTAAATGGTGAAAAGCAATCTTCAAACCATCAAAATGATTCTCAGATAGTGATGATGCAATCGTACTGATGTGTGCAGAGGTGTATATGAAATAGCTTTATTTTTACAACTAAATACTATTAAATATGCTACAATTTTACACAAGATATTTATTTATTTAAAGAATGGATATACTTAAACCTTGCTACAACACTTATAGGCAGTGTACCTAATCGTACAGTAGTGTAGTTTTTAGTAAGTCCGGTTCGTTCTACAGGGAAAAATCTTTAACCAAAGCTTAACGCTATATTAGTTTTAATTTATAAAAATATAAATATATAAATAAGTAATATTATTATTATAAAGGGGGGTTTTTTACCGTTTAATGACCGGTTTGTCAATTTTTAAAACTTAGTCGCAGTTAAAACCTAATGTAAAATATTAAAAATAAATACAAGACATAATTTAAAGTGTAAAGTAAATAACGATAATGAAATTGCGATAAATAAAAGTGCGATAAAATAAAATTGCGATAATTAAAAAGTACGATAATTAAAAGTGCAATTAAATACAATAACAATAAATAAAAGTGCGATAATTAGAAGTGCAATTAAATATAAAATAAAGGAAATTAAATATGAAATAAAATAATTATGCTTATTTAAACTTCCGTAATCATGATGTTTGACGTGTTGATTTTAGTTTTATGCTCATGGGTTAATTGTCCTTTGTCCTGGATTATTTAATATGTCCGTCTGGTTTTTGTCCATAACAGTCCATCAGTCATAAATATAAAGTACGAGTGTCCTCGTCAAATTATCCTTATACCCGAAGTTAAATATTCCAACTAATTGGGGACTTAAACTGTAACAAGGTTTTAATACTTTGTTTAATAATTACACCAGGATATCGACTGTGTGTAACCCAAAGTTTTAATACTTTGTTATCAATTATGCCAAGTGTCCTTGTACATAATTTCACCCCTGTTTTAATAATTTCATAGACTATTAATTCATTCCCGTGTCCGGTTAAATGAACGATTATTCGTACATATAAATATCCTGCCCATCGTGTCCGATCGAGTGTATATGATTATTTATAGGGACGTCCAATTGTAAATCTTTATATTAAAATTAACAAACTATCATTTAGTTAAACAAATATAAAGCCCATTAATAGCTCATAGTCTAATTTCCACAAGTGTCGTTCTTTTGTCCAAACCCCAATTATGGTACAAAGCCCAATTACCCAATTTTAGTAATTAGTCCAACATCATGATTACTTCGTTTTAAATAAGCATAATAATAACTTAGCTACGAGACATTAAATTAAAAAGGTTGAACATAACTTACAATGATTAAAAATAGTGTAGCGTTACACGGACAGAATTTCGACTTACACCCTTACAACATTCGCTAACATACCCTTATTATTAGAAATTAAAATTAAAATTAAAATTATAATATAATTATATATATATATCGTATGAGAGAGTTGGATGGATATATGATTATATGATGCACCAAAGCTCGATTTTTATAGGCATGTGGGCTGGAAAAGAGCCTCATGCGATCGCATGGGCTTTGACCTTCAAGGCCATGCAATCGCATGGCCAGCTGGGGAGGCTCAAAAGTCTTTAAAAACGTGGGCTGCTTATTTATTTATTATATAATATAATATATATAATTAAATTTAATTATATATATATTATATTATATTCTTGTACTCCGTTGACTTGTAATTTTTAGTCCGTTGCGTCGAGCGTTGAGAGTTGACTCTGGTCCCGGTTCCGGATTTTTGAACGTCCTTGCGTACAATTTAATATCTTGTATTTTATGTTTCGAATCTTGTACTCTTGTAATTTTGAGACGTTTCTTATCAATAATTGGAACCTCTTTGATTGTACTTTGTACTTTTTAGCTTTTTGGTCGTTTGCGTCTTCAATTCGTCGAATTTGTCTTTTGTCTTCACCTTTTATTATTTAAACGAATATCACTTGTAAATAGGACAATTGCAACTAAAAGCTTGTCTTTCTTGAGGAATAATGCTATGAAATATATGTTCGTTTTTAGCATTATCAAATATTCCCACACTTGAGCGTTGCTTGTCCTCAAGCAATATAGTTTTGAAATACTAGAATCACTTCTTTATTCTTCACACTTTGTACATCAGTGATTTCTTTACGGCGGTATAAACAATGGTAGTAACGTTGTGGTTTACAATCCCACATGACTATAAAATTTAGATCCTTTAAGGAAATTGGATCTTTATGAAAACATTTGATCTTTTGAAAATTAAATCTAGCTTTTACCCTAGATAAGTTTTCCGAAATAACCCTTCACCGGTATTTGCAAATTCTTTTTGTGGGTTTGGTGGGTTTCAGATTTGAAAATTTTAGCTCAAAACTTGTGATTTTGTGTCACCCACTTGCTAACCTTGTATTGGGAAAGAAACACGTCCAGTATACTTGCTCCGTATATTACCTTTCGGTAAACTACCGTCCAGTTGTAAAGGAAAGCGTTGAACAAGCAACTGTTAAGGCAATGTCCCCTGAAATGCTTTTAATTATGGTCTTATAACGTGTCGGACACAATTACTATCCTTTGTAGGAGCAATAGTAAAGCTCATCCTTATAATTTTTCGGTCTGGCACAAGGTCCTGTCTTTGACCATGCTATGCAACCACCGTTCTTACGGTTGACACCCGATTTAGTTCAGGTGACCTAATGAATTCCGGGTGAATTCCTAGGATTTTACGTTCAATGGTAATGAATGCATTGAAAATGGGTTTTTTAAAAAAACAAATCGGTTTGTAATTTTGATCAAAATATTTTCTCGTTTAAGCTCGAGTTTAGATATCATTGAATTCCATGAGTTTGTAATTCTCAATCTTTAAGGTCAATCTCTAGGATTGAGTAATATCAGTCTTAAAAGCTGATTTTTGATCTTTAAGGAGATTATCCTTTCTGGGGATCTGATTCATTAGTCTTATCAAGCTAATTTGCACGGCGTCCTCCCCATTTTACAAGATAGATCCTCTCATGGTTAGGATAAGTCTGACCACTTGGCGACCCTGTTTGATGCTGAGGTCCGTGGATTTCCTGCTGATTTTAGAGATGACTTTTCTAGATTTTTCATCAACCTACAGCTGGTCTGGATGACAACTTCATGACCTAAATCAAGAAGCGCGTTTCTTTTTCAGAAGACTTTACTTCCTTTTAATGATGGAATTGATTCATCGTGTAGATCCATCTTTCTTACAGTAAATCGGGTAAAACTGTTTAGTTTAGTCCAAAGCAAAAGTATCTTTAATTATTTGTTACAGAAATATGTGACATATGTTTAAAATAACTTGGTAAATTTTCCCACACTTGGCTTTTATTTTCCTTTTTATTGTCCTCTATTCCATTTTAAATGAATTCTAACATTTTGGTTTGTTTCTCAATTTATGTCCTTTCCGAGGTAACAATAATTTCAGTGTTAACACCTAGTTTTATCGTTCATAAATATGTATAAACATGATTTTGAGTTCATTTAATTGAAAATTTTGAAAAAATTTTACTAGAATTGGGTAGTCAGTATATAAGACTAGGGCTGTTCTTTATTATCAGAGAGCACCAGATTCTAATACAACTACTGCGTTACTAGTATTTTTAATGGTAACCAAGTGTTTTAAGTTAAAATTTTTTTAAAATTCTGAAAGAATTTAACCCCTTCCCACACTTAAGATCTTGCAATACCCTCATTTGCAAGAAATCAGTAACAATTTAAATTATTGAGGGTGATTAGCGTAGAAAAATGATTAAATTTTACCAAAGTTTCCAAACATATTGGCGTTTGTTTGCTGAATGATAAATGGTGCACATCATTTGTTCATTTCGTCTTGTTGTTTCATCACATTTGTTTTTCGTTTTGTCGTCAAAATTACTAGCTTTTGCTGAACTTAATGCCAGTCTTTGAAAATGCGTTGTTTTACCCTGTTTTGTACAATCGACAATATACATACATACAAATATAAACATGCATGGCAATTTGAAATGGGACTTAATATCCCACTTTCAAATCCTAAATGTGAAATATTAGTACACAATAATAATAAAAATGATAAAAATTACATAAATATATCCAACAACATAAGTTTAAACATGAATAATTAAAAAGATAAAAATATAAAAATCATAAAAATAACCAATGGAACTAAATCAGTCTGGATAAGGGTTCCAGTTCATCTCGTCAGGTAGGTTCCATTGTTGGTTATAGGTGTTCTGATAGGCTTGGTTATAGTCATACCGGTTAAAGGGTGGTCGGATGTCGGGGTTGTGTGGCGGAAAATGAGCAGGTCGAGTAGGCACGTAATTATTTGGTACCTGATATGATAGCTAGCTCATGATTTGGTGCTGATGAACTAACCAGCTATCGTGTTGGCATCACCTATAATCCTCGTATACTCGCTCGGAGTTCCACTGCTCGTACATACTATGTCTGGCCGCGCTCGTCATTGCTTCCTCATCTTTACGAACGTGGATGTCAAGAATAGCATCTCGTAAGACATCCCTAATGTCTTCTGCCTCCTCCATTTCCTCGTATGAGCCCCTTTCTACCTGTGGATGAGGGCCCTCATAGGGTACTGCCTGGTTGCGTCTACTTTTCAATACCTTAGCACCCACATAAACTTTTAATCCTAAAGGCTCAACCTGTTCTCTACAAAGCTGTAATGGACCCCCTTGGTTCATATCAACACCTAAATACTCTCCAATGAGAGTAACAAAAATACCTCCTCCTATTATACTCCCGTCCTGCATTCCTTCTACCATTTTAGATAAATAGAAACCAACACAGTAAGGGATAATGACAAAGCTTCTAGGATCCCGAATACACTTTAGGTAGAATAAATCATGTAAGGTTATTTTTTCTTTATTGTTACCTCTTTGTGTAATCGAGTTAGCCAAAAATCTATGAATGATACGATGCTCGGCTCTGTCAATATGTGTATAGGAGTGTCCTCCCGCTCGTGTAAAAACATCAAAATGTGACATACGCCTCCAAATGGCGTCAGCGTCAAAGTTGCTATCTACCCTTTCACCATAATGAATCAAATTTGTACAATCGAGTAGTAGCAACTCACCAGGAGTATATATCTGTAAAGCCCTGGCCATGTCCAGCATGGACATTCTGTACATCCTACCGCCAAGGATAAACCTAAGAAATCTTCTATCATCTATTCTAACTATATTTGTATCAAGTGATACAGTACTCATGAGCTCAACACACCATTCCTTATATAAAGGTCTATGAATGGTGAAAAGACGTTCCCAATCTGTAAAAGAAGAGTTCCCGTACCTCTGAATCAGTAGCAGTCTGACTCTATTAGCTAGCTGAACTCTTTCCAAAGGATCCTAATCGATTACCCTTGGCACCTCTACATTTTTAGTTACTAATCTGATTTTGTTCCTTTGATATGTCTCGTAATCCCTCCATCTTCTATCAAATCTCAGATTAGGATGCAAAGTGTGCTCAGGAATCGTTGGGTATTCTACTGGCGGCCTCATCGGGAATACTATGAATTCATTAACAAATTGTACCGGATCATAATAAGGTACGTGTTGATCAGGCTGTTGTTGTGGTTCCTGTTGTGGTTCTTGTTCGGGTTCTGGCTCGTGTTGCATTTCTGGTTCTGGTTCTGGTGCTGGAGCAGGCTGTCTAAATGATGATGCTCCTGAACCTCCAGTATCGGCTTTCTGCAAAACACATTAAACACAAAATTTGTGCATCCAAATATGCATTAGTGTTAGTAAAATAACAACTTAAAACATTCACAATAACATGTTAAATCAAAATTAAACTTATACACATTTTCACAATTTTTCACAATTCTACACTTTTTCAAATAAGCACATATGAAAACGTATACAAAGTTCATAAGCATATAACTCAAATAACATGTCAAAATAGTCATTACTAGCAATTAAACAAGTCTCAATTGGCAATTATATATCAAATTAATCAAGTTCATTAATTTTGTACCTAAAAAGTCCACTTTAATCTTCAAAAATCATGTTTAGGATTAATGTTTGGATCATTTAACTACCTAAACATGTTACACTACTCAATTTAGCAATAATTCATGACAAAAATCGGCCATAACCTGTTTATATCAAAAAGCTCCAAATTGCTCAAGAACACAAACCCTAGATTTCTAAAAATTTTGAAGTGTTTGGCTTCAAATCATGTTAAATAGCATCAATCTAGGTTATACATGCATAAAATACTAACAATTTAACACTAATTACACTAGAAATCAACAAAATTGCATTAGGTAAAATATTGGTAATTATCACAAAAACTAGGAATTTATAGAGTTTAGGGGTGTAATTTTTACCTTTTTGCTGAAGAATGAGAATCTAGGCATGATTAGAGCAAAAAATTTGATGAATTACGGTGGAAAAATGATAAAATTTGAGAGGATTTTGAGTGTTTTTCGTGTATGTGTGTGTATTGTGGTGAAGAAGACAGAACAGACTGCCTTTTGTTTCTGGCCTGATTTCCAGCTCCATGCGATCGCATGGAGTTGGAGTGCAATACCCATGCGATCGCATGGGTATCCGGGAACAGTACTTTGCCCTTTTTTTTTCTTTTTTTTTTTATAAAACCTTATAGCTTCTAAAACATATAATTAATAAAATTCTAAAAATTTTATTTTCCTTTAGGAGCGAGGGCGTTTCGGATCGTTGTCCTAGTCCTCCCTCGACAATATTTTTAAAATTTGTCACTTTTAAGCGCGGTTTTAAAAGCAAAGATTTTTGAGTTTTTTAATGTTTTTGGCATACTTTAATTCAATAAGATTAAAAATAATGATAATAAAAGTTCTCGTCCCTCCCTCGGATAAAGCAATTTCGGTTCAATGACCTAGACTTCAACTCACGACGAATTTTAAAAATCATATTTTTAACTTACGAAATAAAGTAAATTTTTTTTTTTTAAATTCACACCAAACTTAAATTTAAAATGCATAAAATTAAAAATTCATATTATTAAAAATTAAAAATTCACACCAAACTTATATTATATTTTTGTTTTTATACATACAAACTTATATTAAAAATATTAATTTTTCAAATATTTACAATTTTAAATATATTAATTTTAAAAATTGCACAATATTAATTTAAGATTTTTATATTAATTTTAAAAATATGGTAAAAATAAAATTAAAAATCTTTTTGGTCTTTTATCCCACTTTAATCAATCAAATATTATCAAAAATATACGCCCCTCTTTTCGGTAAAGTAATTTCGGTTCCATGACCTAATTTAACTCATGACGAATTTTTGAAATATTTTGGTTTGATTGATTAAAGATATTTATACCTTAAGAATAAATGTTAAATTTCGCAGTGATGTAATAAATTTTTGTATGATATCAATAATTTCGGTCGCAAGACCTAATTTTATCGAATACCAATTTAATACTTTATAGCGAACAAATTAGCGTTTATTATCAAAAGGTTAAAAATAAAAATGAAAACTGTACAAACTTACCTGCGAAATATATTTCTTAGTGATATGCTCTAGCCCACTCATAAGATAGTCGGACTAATTGGTTTTCCATAGCTAAATAGGCGTAACCTAGAGCATTTAACATTTTTTCTTCTAAACATATGAACGGTCCGTCTCTGCATAAAGTAACAAATTCGGTGTTTGAATAGGTTTGATTATTTGAACATTTACCTTCGTGTGACCATTTTCCGCATTTGTGACATTTTTCAAGGTGTCGTGCTCTTCTTTTCGCTGCGGATTTTGATTTTCCTTTACCAAATTGTAACTTATTATTTTCGCATCTGGATTCTTTTCTTACTCCGTCCAATTTACCTCTGATTAATGATACTAATTCACTTGGAAGTGTGTCATTATTTCGTTTAGTGATCAAAGCGTGTAGCATTAGACCATGGTTTAGTTCACAGGAAGTCTTCATTTCGTAAAAACCTAAAAAAATAAAAATTCAGAATGGGGGGAGAAGACTAGTTCTTTAAGGTCTGCTAGGGAAAGACCATTCGCGTTCCATTTTCAAGAACTACACGAAAACAGAAAATCTAACTCTAACAGAAATACATATTATCCTTTAAAGACTTGATTCTCCCCACACTTAGTTAGCTGTGGTATCGAAATTGTGATTAACTTCGTTGTCCACTTCCATCGGACTATCTATGTAGTGTTTAACTCAGTGACCATTAACCTTAAATTCAATCCCATTTGAATTTATTAATTCTATAGTTCCGTATGGGAAAACTCTTTTGACTATAAATGGTCCAGACCATCTTGATTTCAATTTTCCAGGAAATAGCTTGAATCGTGAATTGAAAAGAAGAACTATGTCGCCTTCTTTAAATTCTTTTAAACTTCTAATTCTTTTATCATGCCATTTCTTCGTTCTTTCTTTATAGATTAACGAATTTTCATATGCTTCTTGTCTTAATTCTTCTAATTCGTTTAGTTGACTTAATCGTAGACGTCCGGCTTCATGTAAATCAAGATTACATGTCTTCAAAGCCCAAAATGCTTTGTGTTCAATTTCTACTGGAAGATGACATGCTTTTCCGTAAACGAGTCTAAAAGGTGTGGTTCCAATTGGAGTTTTGTAGGCTGTTCTAAAAGCCCAGAGTGCATCCTCCAATTTAATGGACCATTCCTTCGGATTTGATCCTACGGTTTTCTCTAAAATACGTTTTAAAGCTCGGTTGGTATTTTCAACTTGTCCACTTGTTTGTGGATGATAAGCCGTGAAGATTTTATGAGTTACTCCATATCTTTTAAGAACTTTCTCAAGTTGATTATTACAAAAATGAGTTCCCCGATCACTTATTAAAGCTTTCGGTGTTCCAAACCTTGCAAAAAGACGTTTTAAAAAGTTGACTACAACTCGTGCATTGTTAGTTGGGAGAGCTTGTGCTTCCGCCCATTTAGATACATAATCAATGGCTACGAGAATGTAGAGATTATTATGAGATTTCGGAAATGGACCCATAAAGTCAATACCCCAAATGTCAAATACTTCACATACTTGAATGACATTTTGTGGCATTTCATCACGTTGACTTATTTTTCCGGCCCTTTGACATGCATCACAGGATTTGCAAAGAAGGTGTGCGTCTTTGTAAATTGTAGGCCAATAGAATCCAGCATCATAAACTTTTCTTGCTGTAAGTTGAGGCCCATAATGCCCTCCTGTTGGTCCTGTGTGACAATGGTTTAAGATTTTACTAGCTTCATCTCCGAATACACATCGGCGTATTATTCCATCGGGACAACTTTTAAACAAATGTGGATCTTCCCAGAAATAGTGTTTTATATCACTAAAGAATTTCTTTCGTTTTTGGTACGATAATCCTTTTTCAAGGAATCCACATACTAAGTAGTTTGCATAGTCTGCAAACCATGGAATTTCATTATAATCTATCTTCAATAGATATTCATCAGGAAAGTTGTCTTGTATGGCCGATTCATTTAGAACTTCTAATTCGGGATTTTCAAGACGAGAAAGATGATTAGCGGCGAGATTTTCTGCTCCTCTTTTATCTCGGATTTCAATATCAAACTCTTGTAAGAGTAAGATCCAATGGATTAATCTTGGTTTGGCATCTTGTTTCGAAAATAGGTATCTAAGAGCAGAATGGTCGGTATAGACTACCGTTTTAGCTAGAACGAGATATGAACGAAATTTGTCAAAAGCAAAGACAATAGCAAGGAGTTCTTTTTCAGTAGTTGTGTAATTTGTTTGTGCTCCTTTTAACGTCTTACTAGCATAATATATAAGTTGAAATCATTTTTCAATCCTTTGTCCTAAAACGGCTCCCATTGCAAAATCACTTGCATCGCACATAAGTTCAAACGGTAGATTCCAATTTGGTGTTATCATGATCGGCGCATTAGTGAGTTTCTCTTTAAGAATATTAAAAGATTTGATACATTCATCTGAAAAGATGAATGGAGCATCCTTTTCTAGGAGTTTATTCATAGGAGTGGCAATTTTAGAAAAATCTTTAATGAAACGTTGGTAAAAACCGGCATGCCCTAGAAAACTCCTAACTCCTCTAACATTGATGGGATGTGGAAGTTTAGCAATTACATCTACTTTAGCTCTATCCACTTCAATTCCTTCCTTTGAAATTTTATGTCCAAGAACGATGCCTTCTTTAACCATGAAATGACATTTCTCCCAATTAAGTACGGAGTACTAGATTTGATTGTTCGCATCTAATAAGCATTCGTTCAAGATTCACTAGACATGATTCAAATGTATCACCGAAGACTGAAAAGTCATCCATGAAAACTTCCATGCATTCTTATATCATGTCGTGAAAAATCGCCATCATGCACCTTTGAAAGGTTGCAGGGGCGTTACAAAGTCCAAATGGCATGCGTTTGTAAGCAAAAGTACCATAAGGGCATGTGAATGTGGTTTTCTCTTGGTCCTCGGGTGCTATTGGAATTTGAAAATATCCGGAAAATCCATCTAGAAAACAATAATAACTGTTTCCGGCTATTCTTTCCAACATTTGATCAATGAAAGGTAAGGGAAAGTGATCTTTTCTGGTGGCGTCATTTAATTTTCTATAATCAATACACACACGCCATCCTATTACAGTCCTAGTAGGAATAAGCTCATTTTTCTCATTTGTGATGACAGTCATGCCACCCTTCTTAGGCACGCATTGAACTGGGCTTACCCACGACTATCAGAGATTGGATAAATTAAACCTGCATCTAGCAGTTTAATAATTTCTTTCTTAACAACATCTTGCATATTAGGATTTAGTCTTCGTTGGCGTTGCACATACGTTTTATGACCTTCTTCCATAAGGATTTTATGTGTGCAATACGAATGACTTATTCCTTTAATATCATGAATCTTCCATGCAATAGCTGGTTTATGAGCTTTCAACACAGAAATGAGTTGCGATTTCTCATTTTCAGTAAGAGAAGACGATATTATTACAGGTAATTCAGATTCACCATGTAAATAAGCGTATTCCAAATGATTTGAAAGTGGCTTTAACTCTAATGTCGGAGGTTCTTCTATCGATGATTTATATCGATATCTGTCTTCTTCTTTTAGCATTTGAATTTCTTCTGTTGTTGGTTCATATCCATTAGCCATAAGTGTAGCTAACATTTCAGTTTCATCAATTGGTTCATTACCTTCTCCTAAAGAACATTCTCCTGTTCCTTGTAATTCTGGAAATTCTTCTAACAATTCTGCATGTGATTCTATAGTTTGAATATAATAACATGTATCATCTGCAAATTGCGGTTGTTGCATTGCTCTATCAACTGAAAAGGTAACACTCTCATCCTCTATACTTAGGGTCAATTTCTTACCAAACACGTCTATCATTGCTTTAGCCGTGTTTAAGAATGGTCTTCCTAATATGAGAGGAACTTGAGAATCTTCTTCCATGTCCAGAACAACAAAATCTACTGGAAATACTAAAGTACCAACTTTAACTAGCATGTTCTCCATTATCCCTCTAGGATATTTTATTGATCTATCGGCTAGTTGTATACTTATTCGTGTTGGTTTCAATTCTCCAAGGTCTAGTTTAGTGTATAGTGAATACGGCATTAAATTTATACTAGCACCTAAGTCTGCCAATGCTTCTATTGAACTAAGACTACCCAAAAAACATGGAATTGTGAAACTTCCTGGATCTGATAGTTTTTCTGGTATCTTATTCAATAGAACTACTGAACAATTAGCATTCATAGTAACAGCCGAGAGTTCTTCCATTTTCTTTCTATTCGAGATTAGATCTTTCAGAAATTTAGCATATCTAGGCATTCCTGAAATCACATCAATGAAAGGAAGATTTATATTTATCTGTTTAAACATATCCAAGAATTTGGATTGCTCGGCTTCAAGTTTCTCTTTTTTCATTTTACTCGAGTAAGGAAGTGGTGGTTGGTATGGTTTAACATAAGGTTTAGCCTTAACTGTGTTATCTTCATTAACCTTTTCAACTACCGGTTCTTTTTCCTTATCTTGTTCAGGTTGTGGTTCTTGTGGAGTAGGAATAGCTTCATCAGAAATTAAAGGTATTTCAGGTGGTTTAAGTGTTGTACCACTTCTTGTGGTAATGGCTTTAGCTGTTTCATTCCGGAGGATAGCATTTGTATCACTAGGTAGACTTCCCGGTTTTCTTTCACCTATTAACCTTGCTAGGTTACTTACTTCTTGTTCCAAATTTTGAATAGAAGCTTGTTGATTTCTAAATGTTTGAGCATTTTGTTCATTGGTTTGTTTCTGAGATGTGAAAAACTGTGTTTGAGTTTCAACTAGCTTCGTCATCATATCTTCTAAATTCGGCTTTTTATCATCGGTTTGTGGTGGTTTGTTTTGAAAATTAGGTCTTTGATGATTGTAAGTATTATTGGATACTTGTTGATTGCTAGGACCTTGTTGGTTGTTGTATGGAATATTTCGGTTATAATTCTGGTTTTGATTGTAAATTGGTCTTGGCGGTTGATAATTATTCTGATAATTATTTCCAGGCCTTTGGTTTATGTATGAAATATTCTCTCTTGTTCCATTTTTAGTTCAATACTGAGACAATCTTTTGTCAAATGTGGTCCTCCACACTGCTCACAACTAATTCGTATTGAGTGAATATCTTTAGTCATCTTTTCCATTCGTCTCTCGACAGCGTCTATCTTTGCGAAAATGGAATCTAAGTCATGGCTAGAATCGGCTCTAGCTGCTTTAGATGATCTAACGATATCTTTTTCTTGGTGCCACTCATGTGAGTGGGAAGCAGTGTTATCAATAATTTTGTAAGCATCAGTTTCGGTTTTCTTCATAATAGAACCACCAGCTGCAATATCTATGTCTTTCCTTGTAGTGATGTCGCATCCTTGGTAGAATATTTGTACTATTTGACAGGTGTCTAAACCATGTTTCATTCGGTTTCTGTGTGAACGTAACAATTTCTCCTTGAAGTCTTACGGCTTTAGATGCCGGAAAGAATTGTTTAAGAAATTTTTCAACTAAAACGTCCCATGTATCGATCGCCCCTTCAGGTAACGATTCCAACCAATCTTTGGCTTCTCCCTTTAAAGTCCGGGGAAATAACATGAGATATATCTGTTCATCCTCAACTTCTCGGATTTTAAATAGTGTGCAGATCCTATTAAAGGTACGAAGATGTTCGTTTGGATCTTCCTTCGGCGCACCACTAAATTGGCATTGATTAGTCACCATGTGTAGAATTTGTCCTTTGATTTCATAATCTGGCGAAATAATGTCTAGATGAGTAATTGCGTGACCTTCGCCAGTGCGTTTAGCTCGCATTCGGTCTTCCATACTTAGAGGTTCCAGATTCTCCATAATTGAATTTGTTGAATCTGAATCACTAGAGGATTCTGATTTAATGGTTCGTTCCTCGACAATCTCTGTTTGAATGATTGGTGGTTCCGGAGGAAAAATTAATGGTTCAGGATCTATGAATCGTCCCTGAATATTCTCCGGATTCTCAATTGTGAGGTTGGGTTCAAAAAATGGATTATCAGAAATTTGAATTGGAGTACTTGGTCGACTGGATGACGATTCTAAAGAAAAATCAACGGCGACAATATTTGCTAGATGTCTTGATCTGGTTACAGGTGGTGAACGTACAAAAGGTGGTGAATGTCTTGCTCGGTGCATTCACTGAATATCCTATTAGTTTTTTAAAAAAAGAAGAAAAATTATATAAGTTATCCAATTAATAGACTTTTCTGATTTTGCCCACGTTTCGAATAGCCAAAAGATGCAGCAGAGGGGCAGGATTCGTTTGGTCTCAATATAATTGAGTACTGTTTGGCTCCAATAACCCGGTCCACGTACAAATCCAACTATTACTACGAACCAGAAAATTTTGATGTCTATCAATTTAACCACTTAAAATAAATTTTCGTAATTTTAAGAAATTTAGATAAGAAGTAGAATAAAAATCTATGTCCTAAAAACTAGGATGGCGAGAAATAAGAAAGAAAAAGAAAGAGCGCGTCGAAATAGGACGAAAAAGAAAAGGGTTGAAAAACAAAAGGCGTCGAAAAATAAGAAAGAAAAAGAGTGACTTATAAAACTTTAAAACACTCGACTAACCCAACCTTATTACTATCACTAACTTAAAATTAAAATTGCAAATTGAGATTACTAATTGGAGTGATAACTGATACATCGGTAAAAGGCGTCGAAAAATAAAAATAAGAAAGTAGTGCGTCAAAACTTAAAAAGGAACTAAAAACTAAAAATTAAAAGTTGCGTCTAAAAATATTAAGGCTTACAAGTAAAACTATATCCCAAATGGCAATAACTTAAAAAGGTACTAAAACTTAAAAAAATGGCGTCGTAAAATTCTAAAGCACCTAACTCTTAGTCTAAAGAAAAAGCACTTAAGGGATTTTACGGCAAAGCCTAAAAATCTAGAAATAAAAAAAATTTACCATGGCAAAAACTATGGATTAAAACTAAATACGAACGAAAAATACAAAAAATTACGCTAAAACAATTAAAAGGAACAAAATATAAAAATAAACTAAAAAATTTATGTAATTTATGTAATTTAGAAATAAACTAAAGTTGAACATGCTATCCATTAGAAATAAAAAATTTATGTAATTTAAACCCACACTTTCTTCTTTATACAATAACTTAGTTACTCAAAAATTACAACCTTCTGATCTGTTCATTTCAGTTCCTGTAAATTTAAAATTCATATTATTGAAATACAAAAGAAATTTTTGCACAATATCTCTAAAACAACTTCCGGTGATATTCAACCTCCAACCTCCGGTGACTTCCAATCTCATCCTCTCCACGCGGTCAGGCTCCTGGCCGACGATGAGCTGATCTACATGTCGAAGCCAAATGGCTATTCGAGTACTAAGTCGTGTGGTAATCGAGTTATTTCGTTTTTGATTTTCAACTTTCCGGACACTTGGTCTCGAGATGATTGCCGGAGAGTCTTCGAGAGCTACGGTGATCTTAAAGATGTGTATTTTGCACGAAAAAGATTGTCGAGCGGTCAGCGCTTTGGGTATGTTCGTTTTGACGGCATCACGGATATCGACTCTTTCTCAAAAGTCTTGAACACCATTCAAGTTAATGGGAGATGGATTCGAGCGTACAAGGCTTTGGAGAGGAAGGGTATTAATCGGCATTTGAGTAAGGTTTGCGAAAGTAACCTGAAAGTTGAAGACTTTCCACCGGCTCCTTGGAACCGTGGTCCGTCTAACCTAATTAAATGGGAAGGAAAAAGTTTCGCTGACTCACTTGCAGACATTAAACGTGAATACAAGGAGTCTCAACTGCCCATGTCTAATCGGATCGAGATAATGATCGAAGGAAGATGTATCGAAATAAATCTGCCTGAATCGGTGAGAAATCACAATCTTGTCTTTAGTTTTAACAAAGATCGATTAGCCTGGTCTTTGATCGAAGTGAATAATTCTCGGGTTGAAAATTTTTCGACCCCTTCGGATTCTGCCAATGAATCTGGCGTGGGGGAAAAAGATCCGTCAAATGTGGATGTGAGATATGGTACCTGTGATGGAAGCTTAATTGATAAAGATGCTGATGATTCATCTCATTGTGAATCTGCAAATGTCGCCACTGATGTTGAAGATGGTGAGATAATTTCGGCCTTGCCTGACGATTCTCCGGCTGCATACATACCGGAATTTATGTCAGCTGATGTTCCGATGTCGAGGTTTCCTGTTTCCGAAGATACAGAGGTTAGGTTTTCCGTTCCCGGCACTGCAGAAGATGCTGAAGAAGGTGAGATAAGGTCGAATTCGTCTGTTTTTTCTCCGGCTGCATCCATACCGGAATTTAATTCAGATGAGGTTCCGGTGTTGGGTGAAGGTCAGGGGTCGAGTTGTTATGTTTCCGATGCAAAGTATACTGACAGTTGCTCTGGTCTCGATGGTAATGTCTGCACGCGTGAGAAAAAGGAGATGTTGGAAAACCCAATGAATATCCAAAAGTCTTTTGTTGGGCCAGATCCTAATTCTTTAAGTGGTTCAGAGGGCCTACCAGAAAATATTGAAAATATTAAATGTGATTCATTTATTGGTCCAGAGGGTATACCAGACAAGATTAAAAAAGAAAAAGATGTTAATAAAAATGATGGTGCACTTCTCGAGGACTCCAAAGCATGTGATGGTTTTACTTTTACTTTTTCAAATGTCATTTCTCTTATTGAACCAATTATGTGTGGAGAAGGTATTGAGGAAAAGAATAGCACGTCTGATGTTATCGAGGAAAAGAATTGCACGAGTGAGTCTGGTGAACTTAATTTGTCCTCTTGTTCAACATATACCGCGGTAGCTCGTTTTCGTGATAAAAGGAAAAAAGTTCATCCATTGATTAAAAGTCATTTTATTAAACATGTGTGGGGTAGGAGAAATATGAAGTGTAACATCCCTCCTTTTTCCGTCAACTTTTCCGTTTAACTATTTATGTTCCGTTATATGTTTATAACACGTCTCGTTGATACGTGTTTGAATTATCTTGTTTAGGTAATTCCCACACCCGTTTTAAAGTTAAGGGACCAAACTTGCCAAGGGTTGAAACTTTTGACTAGGTCAAAGAGTCAACCCTCATCCTCATCCATTCAATCTCATCTCTTTCACTCTTACTACTTCAACTTTTCTCTCAACTTCCATACAAAGATTCATCATCCAAAATCGAGCTAGCGGTCATCTTGCCAAACAAATTACATATTTGAACTCCTCGTGATCTCCTCTTCGATTCCATACCGACCTCATCAAATTTGGGTAACTTTCTAAAATCACTAATTTTATGTGTTCTTGAGATTTTTGAATTAAAAGGTTGTTAATTAGTGTCTATGGCTCAAGTCTAGTTTGATTATGTGTTTTGTATGCTTGTTCTTGCTATTTTAATGTAACTAGTTCACATTGAAAGTTCACATGCTTAATCTTGAATTTTAAGTGGTTATATGTTGTTTGATGTTAAGAGTTCATGTTTTAATCTTGTTCCTAGTGTTACTAGCTTCATTTGAATGTAAAGATTTATCAAAGAAACCTCTTAAACTTGATTATGAAATTTGGTGATTTTTGGTTAGGGTTTCATGAACTAGGAATGGATTTTTGATGCTTTAAATGCTTGAAAATGTCGATTGTAAGTGTTAGGTTGTGTTGTATGCTTAATTACCTTCGCTACGGCATATCGTTCGTGTAATTTGGTTGCCAAATCATTAAATTGCATTTATGACTTGTATGCATTGAATGGGGAACATTAATTGTGGTTTTTGGTTGTTATAAGTGGAAGTTTGATTGATGATATGTGTTTAGTTGCATTCCTCGTCAAAATACCTTTCCAACGATGTATGATAGGCGTTATAAGTGTTTGCGGGTCAAGATTTGTGTTAGAATTGGTTTTGGCTCGTGCATAGTTTGAAAGACAGAAAAATAGCTGAACTACAGGTCGCGCGGCGCGCACCCTACCCCGCGCGGCGCGCCAAATGGCCTGGACAGATTCTGACCTCCATGTCCCTTTTAACGTGAAATGTTTGACTAGCTACCGACCTCCGATTCACATGAAACTTGTTTTAATATACTTGTATATGAATAATTAGCATGGAAAATTTGTCCGGGACCCGACCCGAACATGTTGACTTTTTCGTTGACTTTGACCCGACCAAGTTTGACTTTTTGTCAAACTTAACCAATTAATTATGCAATCTTCCTAACATGCTTTTATACTTGTATCTTGCATGAAACTTGACAATTTGCTTCACATGCTATATTAATCGAGTCGTATTGAGCCATAGGACTAATTGAACATCTTTGACCCTTCGTGACTATCGTTATTGATACAACCTAATTGTTTAGGTCGAGACTAGCATTGTTCTTTGCACGTTTACTTGTTGAAGTACTATTTCACTCTTGCAATCAAAGGTGAGATCATAGTCCCACTTTTACTCTTTTTGAACTTATATTTGGGATGAGAAAACATAAACGATTCTTTTGAACTAAGTGAACACAAGAACGGGAAAACAAACATTCTACATACGAGTTTAGAACAAAAAGCCTCAATTCGATTATCATTAGTTACACTTGACGGGTGTAAGCGAGAACTTATGTTATATGGCCATATGGGTTGACAACCCTCATCTTTGACGGTTCGCTACCGTCTACGGATGAAATATATTTTCGAGAATCAGTGTTTGTTCTAGCACTATGGATGGGGTATACAATGGATGGAATGTTAAGCTTTGATAATTGGGTGCTCGTGAATATTAACTTTTAGAATGATTTACTATTATTTCAACTTTGCAAACCTTGTGGTTCGACTTACTTACTTTTGCTCACTTACTTACTTAAACCTATGATTTCACCAACGTTTTCATTGACAGATTCTCTATGTTTTTCTCAGGTCCTTGAACTTAGGTGATACATGCTTCCGCTCATACTTTTTGATACTTGCTTTGGATGTCGAGTATAATTGCATACGTGGAGCGTCTTTTTGGCTTCTTTAAACTATGTCGCACGTGTTTCATATGAACTATAACTTTGTTGTGTACTTGTCTTGGGAATTACTTTGTAAACGTTGAAACATCCTTTTATGAAATGAATGCGACATATTTTCAGTCAAACCTTGTTATAAATACTTATAACCATGTAATGGGACCGTAGGTAGCTGACGCCGTCATTTGACGATTTGTCGGGGTCGCTACAAGTGGTATCAGAGCCTTGGTTGTAGGGATTTAGAGTTCATTGGTGTCAACCCCGAGTCATAGGGTACATTGGTGAGTCTAGACTACAACCGGCATATAGACTTGACATAGGAATTACTTGACTACTTGTGCATTTATATTCGAACTCTCTCACTCATATCTACTCTTATTCTATCTAAATCTTGCGTTGTATAATTTAATTGACACGCCACCTTGACTATATGATGTAATGTCGAATGCACATATGAATTAGGGTAATATAATTCCCGGAAATTATATTACGGTGACTCATATGAACATACCGACATTATGACATAAAGAATTTAAGGCAAGTCAAGGATAATTTTCTCTTTATCTTTATTCCATATCACGGTTAGTATTATTTAGAATACTAACCAACGGTATTCTTGTGTTTTGAAGGAACATGGCTCGTCGACGCGCCCCTCCCGAAACTCCCGAACAAGCTTTGCAACGCATGATAGCCACCGCCGTGGATGCGGCCATGGCCGGTCACTCGTCCAACAACAACAATAATAACAACAACAACAACCAAGGAGCCGGTAACTCTAGCGAAGGGTGCTCCTACAAAGCTTTCATGGGGTGCAAACCTCACTCTTATGATGGGACCGGTGGACCGGTTGTGCTTACTCGTTGGTTTGAACAAACCGAGGCCGTCTTTAGCATAAGCGGTTGTCGGGATCAAGACAAGGTCAAATACTCCACCCACACTTTCTCCGGGATTGCTCTAACATGGTGGAACACCTATGTCCAATCGGTGGGTACCGATGAAGCTCATGCCCTCTCTTGGGCCGATCTAAGGGAAAAGATGATTGTTGAATATTTTCCGCGCGAGGAAACCCGAAAGCTTGAGGAAGAACTAAGAGCTTTGAAAGCGGTCGGAAACGATCTTAAAGCTTATAATCAACGCTTCGCCGAACTATCCTTAATGTGTCCTAATCTTGTTAACCCCGAATCTCAAAGGATTGAGCTCTACATGCTCGGTCTTCCAAAAAGCATCAAACAAGGGGTGATGTCATCCAAACCCACTACTCATCAAGCCGCTATGAACATGGCTCGCCAATTAATTGAAACGGTTGACGAAATCTTAGTGCCGGCTCCTAAGGCCGAGGACAAGTCGGGTGGCAACAAAAGGAAATGGGAAGCCACTCCATCAACCAACTACAACAACACCTTCACCAAAAAGCCTTTCAACAACGACGGCAAGAAGGGTTATGTCGGAAACTTACCTCTTTGCAACAAATGCCACAAGCATCATTACGGCGAATGTAACAAGCTAGTTTGTCACCGTTGCCAAGGAGTTGGTCATAGGTCCAACAATTGCACAAGCGCCGCCCCCGTCGCTCGAAAGGGGCCCAATCCTCCAAGAACGGCCACTTGTTATGAATGTGGTCAACCGGGTCACTATAGGAACGAATGCCCGAAGAAGAAAGCCAACCCCAACAACCGAGGCCGAGCCTTTAACATCAACACCGAGGAAGCCCGAGATGACAACGAATTAGTCACGGGTACGTTTCTTCTCAACAACACTTATGTTACATGCTTATTCGATTCGGGTGCTGATAAATGTTTTGTGTCTAAGACTTTGGCTCCTACTCTTTGCACTCCACCACACCCTTTAGATACTACTTACTCCATCGAAGTGGCCGATGGAAAACTCTTAAGTGCCGACACATATTACCGGGGGTGTACTTTGAACATTTTGGGTAATGAATTTGAAATTGACTTGATACCCATAGAACTAGGGAGTTTTGATGTAATAATCGGTATGAATTGGATGGTCAAAAATAAATCTCACATTCTTTGCGATCTTCACGCAATCCGAATTCCTATCGAGAATGGTGAACCATTGATTGTCTATGGCGACAAAAATTGCACCGGACTCAATCTCGTTTCGTGCCTTAAAGTTCGAAAGCTACTTCGCAAGGGTTGTTTCGCGATTCTTGCCCACGTTAAGAAAGTCGAGGCCGACGAGAAACGCATCGATGATGTGCCGATTGTTAGTGACTTTTCCGATGTGTTTCCCGACGAACTACCGGGTCTTCCACCTCATCGACCGGTTGAATTTCAAATCGATCTTATTCCAGGGGCCGCACCCGTAGCGCGTGCACCATATAGACTCGCTCCATCCGAATTGCAAGAATTGCAAAGTCAAATCCAAGAGTTACTCGACCGTGGTTTCATTCAACCTAGCCATTCACCATGGGGCGCTCCGATTTTGTTCGTCAAGAAGAAAGACGGATCCCTACGAATGTGCATTGATTATCGTGAACTAAACAAATTGACGGTTAAGAACCGATATCCTCTTCCTCGCATCGATGACCTCTTTGATCAACTACAAGGTTCTCGTGTATATTCAAAAATCGATCTCCGTTCGGGTTATCATCAACTAAGGGTTAAGGGGGAAGATATCTCCAAAACCGCTTTCCGGACTCGTTATGGTAGTTATGAATTCCTTGTCATGCCTTTCGGTCTCACTAACGCACCGGCGGTGTTCATGGATCTCATGAACCGCGTGTGCAAACCTTACCTCGACAAATTCGTTATCGTGTTCATCGATGATATTTTGGTCTATTCTAAAAACGAAGAGGAACACAAAGAACATCTCCGACTCGTGCTTGAACTCTTGAGAAAAGAACAACTCTATGCCAAGTTCTCCAAGTGTGAATTTTGGTTGAAGGAAGTTCAATTCCTCGGTCATGTTGTAAGTGATCAAGGCATTAAAGTCGATCCCGCGAAAATCGAAGCCATTAGTAAATGGGAGACTCCTACTACTCCTACTCAAATTCATCAATTCTTGGGTCTCGCCGGATACTATCGTAAATTCATCAAGGACTTTTCCTTAATCGCTCGCCCTTTAACCGCGTTAACTTACAAGGACCGAAAGTTCATTTGGTCATCCGAACAAGAAACCGCTTTTCAAATCTTGAAAACCAAGCTAACCACCGCTCCTATCTTGTCACTTCCCGAAGGCAATGATGATTTTGTTGTATATTGTGATGCCTCGAAAAATGGTTATGGGTGTGTACTAATGCAACGAAAGAAAGTCATTGCTTATGCCTCTCGACAACTCAAAGTTCACGAACGAAACTACACGACACATGATCTTGAACTCGGTGCCGTCATCTTTGCACTTAAGCTGTGGAGACATCATCTTCTTGGTACCAAGAGTACTATCTTTACCGATCACAAAAGTCTCCAACATATCTTCGATCAAAAGCAACTAAACATGAGACAACGAAGGTGGATTGAGACCTTGAACGATTATAATTGCGAGCTTCGTTATCACCCCGGAAAGGCAAATGTAGTGGCCGATGCCTTAAGTCGAAAGGAAAGAGCGGTGCCTCTTCGCGTCCGAGCATTAAACATCACCATCCACTCAAACCTTAATAGCCAAATTCGTGTAGCCCAAGAGGAGGCTCTTAAAGACAACCACATCGGACGTGAACTTTTAAACATCCTCGTCTCTCGATTCGAAGTTAAGGAGAACGGACTTAGATATTACGCCGGAAGAATTTGGGTGCCTAGATATGGCGACTTACGAAACCTCATCCTAGACGAAGCCTACAAATCACGATATTCGATTCATCCCGGCGCCAATAAGATGTACCATGACCTTAAAGAACAATATTGGTGGCCGAATATTAAAAAGGAGGTTGCTAGATACGTTGCCAAATGTTTGACTTGCGCTAAAGTCAAAGCCGAACACCAAAGACCGTCCGGGTTACTTCAACAACCCGAGATCCCACAATGGAAGTGGGAAAGGATCACGATGGATTTTATCACCAAATTACCGAAAACGTCGGGCGGTTATGATACTATTTGGGTCATTGTCGATCGCCTCACCAAATCCGCGCACTTTCTCGCCATGAAAGAGACCGACAAAATGGAGAAACTTGCACAACTTTACATCAAGGAGATCGTAGCCCGTCACGGTGTACCTTTATCGATTATCTCCGACCGAGATGGTCGTTTCGTTTCTAGATTTTGGCGTACTTTACAAGAAGCGTTGGGAACGCGTTTAGACATGAGCACCGCATATCATCCTTAAACCGATGGGCAAAGTGAACGTACGATACAAACCTTGGAGGACATGCTACGAGCTTGTGTTGTTGATTTTGGAAAAGCTTGGGACAAGCACTTACCTCTCGCCGAATTCTCTTACAACAATAGTTATCATGCGAGTATCCAGGCCGCACCTTTTGAAGCGTTGTATGGTCGAAAATGTCGCTCTCCTCTTTGTTGGGCCGAAGTGGGTGACGTGCAAATTTTCGGGCCCGAACTCATTCACGAAACAACCGAGAAGATTCTTCAAATCCGAGATAAGCTTCAGACGGCCCGGAGTCGTCAAAAATGCTATACCGACAAAAGACGCAAAGACCTCGAATTTCAAGTCGGTGACCGCGTCATGTTAAAAGTCACACCTTGGAAGGGTGTCATTCGTTTTGGGAAACGTGGGAAACTAAATCCGCGGTATGTTGGCCCTTTCGAAATCTTAGAGCGTGTTGGAACCGTTGCGTATCGTTTGGATCTTCCGCCGCAACTAAGCTCCGTCCACCCTACATTTCACGTATCTAACTTGAAGAAATGTCTTGCCGAGCCCGATATCGTCGTTCCTCTTGAGGAACTCACTATTAACGACAAACTCCATTTTGTGGAGGAACCGGTTGAAATTGTGGACTACGTCGAGAAGGAATTAAAACAAAGCCGGATCCCGATTGTTAAGGTTCGTTGGAACGCCAAAAGAGGACCCGAGTTTACTTGGGAAAGAGAAGATCAAATGCGAAAGAAACACCCTCATCTATTCCCGGTTCCGGAAACGTCAGATTCCGAGGAAGAAACAACGACTACTACGCCTACCTAAATTTCGGGACGAAATTTCTTTTAAGGTGTAGGTAATGTAACATCCCGCCTTTTTCCGTCAACTTTTCCGTTTAACTATTTATGTTCCGTTATATGTTTATAACACGTCTCGTTGATACGTGTTTGAATTATCTTGTTTAGGTAATTCCCACACCCGTTTTAAAGTTAAGGGACCAAACTTGCCAAGGGTTGAAACTTTTGACTAGGTCAAAGAGTCAACCCTCATCCTCATCCATTCAATCTCATCTCTTTCACTCTTACTACTTCAACTTTTCTCTCAACTTCCATACAAAGATTCATCATCCAAAATCGAGCTAGCGGTCATCTTGCCAAACAAATTACATATTTGAACTCCTCGTGATCTCCTCTTCGATTCCATACCGACCTCATCAAATTTGGGTAACTTTCTAAAATCACTAATTTTATGTGTTCTTGAGATTTTTGAATTAAAAGGTTGTTAATTAGTGTCTATGGCTCAAGTCTAGTTTGATTATGTGTTTTGTATGCTTGTTCTTGCTATTTTAATGTAACTAGTTCACATTGAAAGTTCACATGCTTAATCTTGAATTTTAAGTGGTTATATGTTGTTTGATGTTAAGAGTTCATGTTTTAATCTTGTTCCTAGTGTTACTAGCTTCATTTGGATGTAAAGATTTATCAAAGAAACCTCTTAAACTTGATTATGAAATTTGGTGATTTTTGGTTAGGGTTTCATGAACTAGGAATGGATTTTTGATGCTTTAAATGCTTGAAAATGTCGATTGTAAGTGTTAGGTTGTATTGTATGCTTAATTACCTTCGCTACGGCATATCGTTCGTGTAATTTGGTTGCCAAATCATTAAATTGCATTTATGACTTGTATGCATTGAATGGGGAACATTAATTGTGGTTTTTGGTTGTTATAAGTGGAAGTTTGATTGATGATATGTGTTTAGTTGCATTCCTCGTCAAAATACCTTTCCAACGATGTATGATAGGCGTTATAAGTGTTTGCAGGTCAAGAGTTGTGTTAGAATTGGTTTTGGCTCGTGCATAGTTTGAAAGACAGAAAAATAGCTGAACTACAGGTCGCGCGGCGCGCACCCTACCCCGCGCGGCGCGCCAAATGGCCTGGACAGATTCTGACCTCCATGTCCCTTTTAACGTGAAATGTTTGACTAGCTACCGACCTCCGATTCACATGAAACTTGTTTTAATATACTTGTATATGAATAATTAGCATGGAAAATTTGTCCGGGACCCGACCCGAACATGTTGACTTTTTCGTTGACTTTGACCCGACCAAGTTTGACTTTTTGTCAAACTTAACCAATTAATTATGCAATCTTCCTAACATGCTTTTATACTTGTATCTTGCATGAAACTTGACAATTTGCTTCACATGCTATATTAATCGAGTCGTATTGAGCCATAGGACTAATTGAACATCTTTGACCCTTCGTGACTATCGTTATTGATACAACCTAATTGTTTAGGTCGAGACTAGCATTGTTCTTTGCACGTTTACTTGTTGAAGTACTATTTCACTCTTGCAATCAAAGGTGAGATCATAGTCCCACTTTTACTCTTTTTGAACTTATATTTGGGATGAGAAAACATAAACGATTCTTTTGAACTAAGTGAACACAAGAACGGGAAAACAAACATTCTACATACGAGTTTAGAACAAAAAGCCTCAATTCGATTATCATTAGTTACACTTGACGGGTGTAAGCGAGAACTTATGTTATATGGCCATATGGGTTGACAACCCTCATCTTTGACGGTTCGCTACCGTCTACGGATGAAATATATTTTCGAGAATCAGTGTTTGTTCTAGCACTATGGATGGGGTATACAATGGATGGAATGTTAAGCTTTGATAATTGGGTGCTCGTGAATATTAACTTTTAGAATGATTTACTATTATTTCAACTTTGCAAACCTTGTGGTTCGACTTACTTACTTTTGCTCACTTACTTACTTAAACCTATGATTTCACCAACGTTTTCGTTGACAGATTCTCTATGTTTTTCTCAGGTCCTTGAACTTAGGTGATACATGCTTCCGCTCATACTTTTTGATACTTGCTTTGGATGTCGAGTATAATTGCATACGTGGAGCGTCTTTTTGGCTTCTTTAAACTATGTCGCACGTGTTTCATATGAACTATAACTTTGTTGTGTTCTTGTCTTGGGAATTACTTTGTAAACGTTGAAACATCCTTTTATGAAATGAATGCGACATATTTTCAGTCAAACCTTGTTATAAATACTTATAACCATGTAATGGGACCGTAGGTAGCTGACGCCGTCATTTGACGATTTGTCGGGGTCGCTCCTTGCTAGTTTTGTCGGTGCGATTTGTCGGTGCGGTTGTGTGTTGTCTCGTGTCCTGTCTAGCTCCTTGCTAGTTTTTATCTCGTGTACCTTTTATATTTTTAATAAAACTAGTTGCCTTTCAAAAAAAAAAAAAAAATAACTAAAAGTTGTAAAAATTACAATTTTTATAAAAATATTATTTTTATATTATTTATTTTATAAAACTATTAATTTTATAATTTATTTAAACTAATTAAACTTTAAAATACAAATTAATAATAAAAACTAAATTAATAATTAAAAACTAAACCCAAATTAGGGTTATAATAATAATAATTATATATTAATTAAAACCCTAAACAGGCGGCTGAGGTTACCAGGCCTGTCAAATCACCTCATGCGATCGCATGAGGTGTTAGTTGATTTTCCACGCGATCGCATGGATTGCGAAATTGGGCCAGGCTCTGGGCTGCAACAGTGATCGGGCCGAGTATGTTTTTTTTTTTTTTTTCTGTTTTGCTGTTTTGATTTTTCTGTTTTAAATAAATACAAAATATTTAAATAAAATTCAAATTTTTACAAACTTAAAAATAAAAATAAAGAAACTTTATAAAACTTATATATTTAACAAACTCTTAAAAATATTTATATTTTTGTTTTTCTTTTTATATTTTAGAATATTTAAAACGTATTTTTACAAAAGCGTATTTTTTTTTTTAAAAAGTAAACTTAAAAATAAAAATCTTTTTTTTATATTAGCGTTGCGCTTCCGGTTTTTAAGCTAAATTTGATCCCCGGCAGCGGCGCCAAAAATACTTGATGTGCGCAGAGGTGTATATGAAATAGCTTTATTTTTACAACTAAATACTATTAAATATGCTACAATTTTACACAAGATATTTATTTATTTAAAAAATGGATATACTTAAACCTTGCTACAACACTTATAGGCAGTGTACCTAATCGTACAGTAGTGTAGTTTTTAGTAAATCCGGTTCGTTCCACAGGGAAAAATCTTTAACCAAAGCTTAACGCTATATTAGTTTTAATTTATAAAAATACAAATATATAAATAAGTAATATTATTAGTATAAAGGGGGTTTTTTTACCGTTTAATGACCGATTTGTCGATTTTTAAAACTTAGTCGCAGTTAAAACCTAATGTAAAATATTAAAAATAAATACAAGACTTAATTTAAAGTGTAAAGTAAATAACGATAATGAAATTGCGATAAATAAAAGTGCGATAAAATAAAATTGCGATAATTAAAAAGTACGATAATTAAAAGTGCAATTAAATACAATAACAATAAATAAAAGTGCGATAATTAGAAGTGCAATTAAATATAAAATAAAGAAAATTAAATATGAAATAAAATAATTATGCTTATTTAAACTTCCGTAATCATGATGTTTGACGTGTTGATTTTAGTTTTATGCCCATGGGTTAATTGTCCTTTGTCCTGGATTATTTAATATGTCCGTCTGGTTTTTGTCCATAACAGTCCATCAGTCATAAATATAAAGTGCGAGTGTCCTCGTCAAATTATCCTTATACCCGAAGTTAAATATTCCAACTAATTGGGGACTTAAACTGTAACAAGGTTTTAATACTTTGTTTAATAATTACACCAGGATATCGACTGTGTGTAACCTAAGGTTTTAATACTTTGTTATCAATTATGCCAAGTGTCCTTGTACATAATTTCACCCCTGTTTTAATAATTTCATAGACTATTAATTCATTCCCGTGTCCGGTTAAATGAACGATTATTCGTACATATAAATATCCCGCTCATCGTGTCCGATCGAGTGTATATGGTTATTTATAGGGACGTCCAATTGTAAATCTTTATATTAAAATTAACAAACTATCATTTAGTTAAACAAATATAAAGCCCATTAATAGCCCATAGTCTAATTTCCACAAGTGTCGTTCTTTTGTCCAAACCCCAATTATGGTACAAAGCCCAATTACCCAATTTTAGTAATTAGCCCAACATCATGATTACTTCGTTTTAAATAAGCATAATAATAACTTAGCTACGAGACATTAAATTAAAAAGGTTGAACATAACTTACAATGATTAAAAATAGCGTAGCGTTACACGGACAGAATTTCGACTTACACCCTTACAACATTCGCTAACATACCCTTATTATTAGAAATTAAAATTAAAATTAAAATTATAATATAATTATATATATATATATCGTATGAGAGAGTTGGATGGATATATGATTATATGATGCACCAAAGCTCGATTTTTATAGGCATGTGGGCTGGAAAAGAGCCTCATGCGATCGCATGGGCTTTGCCCTTCAAGGCCATGCGATCGCATGGCCAGCTGGGGAGGCTCAAAAGTCTTTAAAAACGTGGGCTGCTTATTTATTTATTAAATAATATAATATATATAATTAAATTTAATTATATATATATATATTATATTATATTCTTGTACTCCGTTGACTTGTAATTTTTAGTCCGTTGCGTCGAGCGTTGAGAGTTGACTCTGGTCCCGGTTCCGGATTTTCGAACGTCCTTGCGTACAATTTAATATCTTGTATTTTGTGTTTCGAATCTTGTACTCTTGTAATTTTGAGACGTTTCTTATCAATAATTGGAACCTCTTTGATTGTACTTTGTACTTTTTAGCTTTTTGGTCGTTTGCGTCTTCAATTCGTCGAATCTGTCTTTTGTCTTCACCTTTTATTATTTAAACGAATATCACTTGTAAATAGGACAATTGCAACTAAAAGCTTGTCTTTCTTGAGGAATAATGCTATAAAATATATGTTCGTTTTTAGCATTATCACGTACTAACCTCAGGAAGGTCAGTTGTTTCTGAAGTAGAAAGCTCTACGTTTTCTTGGCCAGTACTCAACACAGAAGCCATGGTAATAATGTGAAAAGGAAAAGTTAATAAGAAATAACAGTGAGATGAAGTGTAACTAACCTTGAAAGATGAAAAACCTTAAAAAGTTGAAAATACAGCTTGAAGAAAGCGATGAAGATTTGTGCAGAAATATGCTTTTTGAATCTTGAGCAAAGGTAAGAAAGTGAAGGCAAAAGGTTATGGCGGTTTATATAGGAACTCGTTGATGCATTTTTTATGGACACGATCGTGACACGTGTATGGACAAGTTTAAACGTTGAGTACGAAGAAACGCTTTTTACAGCTGGAGGCGCGTGGAGTGTTTCAACCATTTAAAAATAATCATCACAATGTCAATAAAATTCGTCTGTCATCATTATCAATAACGTTTTCCCCGATGCAAATGGGAAAAGTGAAGACTTGTTTGGGAGATGTTAGTAAAAGTTTAACAACTTAATCCTTTTTCAAACGTTTAAGTCATTAAACTGGGGGACTTAATGGTGTATCCTATCGTATACACGCATAAAGGCATAATATTCGCATGAAATTAGCATCAGGAACACTGGGAACAACAGTTTTGTGAAACTTTCCGTCCAGCGTTATCCGCTGTGCAGGCTGCCTCCGTCATGCGTAAGCCCTGAAGGCCGCCTAGCGCTTAAGCCCTAACCGGAGAGCGTCACATCCAGCGTAAATATCGGATCACGAATAACAGAATGCAGCATCATCTGACACGTGTCCCCAAGTACTTCGGTGGATCTATCATTATAAATAGGCCCCTTGGGTCGTCCTTTTACACAATCAGACACTCTGATAACTTGTGACCAGAGATTTCACCTTTCTCTCTCATATAGTATTTTCTCTCACTAGAAGTCATCCGGCTAAGTAGCTCTATGCTCAGCGGACTAAGATTGATTAAGCCACCCCACATGTTTCTATACCTGTGTACCGGGTCTGCAGGGATTATTTTCCGAGAGTAAACATCAATCGGCAACATTCCCCCACTTTTAGCTAGATACTTCTAGTATTTGTGCTGACATACTAAGGCTTACCTCATAAGGAAATAGCTATCAACATCTCCCAAAACAATCTAACTCTTCGAACCATCTCATAGGAACGTAATAACTCAAACTTCAATAATTCTTTCACCATTTCTTCACTTTATATCCAAAAACTCAATAAAAACTAACCGATATTGCGAGTAAAAATATGTATAAACGAGGCAATATCAATACAATTATAGTAAACGTGTATGGACCGCATAAAGATGTCAAAAAGAAGGATTTCTGGGAAAGTTTGGAAAATTTGTTGAGGTTTGTAAACGAAGATTGGGTCTTGTGTGGAAACTTTAACGACGTCAGGAGTGAATTCGAAAGGCGTAATTGCGTGCTTGATCCTAGAAGGGCAGCGTTATTCAATGAGTTCATCAACAATGCAAAACTCATTGAGATTCCTCTAGTGGGTAAACAATTCACGAAAATATGTGACAGGGGTATGAAATTTAGTAAACTCGATCGCTTCTTGGTTACCGAGCAATTTTTAAATCGACGTGGAGATGTTTTCGTCACAGCCTTTGAACGAAAGGATACTGATCACTGTCCACTGGCAATGAAGAACAAGTGGGTCGATTTTGGCCCGAAACCCACAAGAATTTTCGATGAATGGTTAGATCATCCGGAAGCTGGAAACATTATTCATGATGCCTGGAACGTTCCAATCGAGATTAACAGGGACGATTTAATATTCTGCAGGAATCTAAAGGCGGTCAGAATGGCTCACAAAAATTGGAGCAAAAATTTGTTTGGGAAAATAGACTCTGAGATCGAAGAATATAAAAAATTGGCAGCGAGTTTTGAGCTTAAAGCTGAAACGAACGACTTGAGTGAGGCAGAGAGATTGCAGTGGATGGATATATGTGGTCAATGGTTTAAAAAGGAAGCACAAAAATTAAACATGATGAAGCAGAAGTCGAGATTCAAATGGGTTTCGGAGGGGGAGGAAAACATCAAATTTTTCCACTCGTTTATTAAAAGGCGTAATTGTAAAAACAATATTTGCGGGATTTACGTCAATGACACTTGGGAGGAGGATTCAGAGGCAGTTAAAGCTGAGATATTCGATTTTTTTTAAAAATCTATACAAGGATGACAACCCGGAATCAGCTTTCAACATAACCGCGGTTCAACATCAGCTTCTTCCGGAGCAAGCGAAGAGGTTTTACCGAAAATGAAGTTTGGGACGGTATTACAGGCTACGACAATTCTAAAGCTCCGGGACCGGACGGATTTCCGTTCAAATTTTTTAAAAAATTTTGGAGTGTTATCAAAGAGGATTTGCTTAAGGCTGTCCAATTTTTTTGGGAAAGGGGGGAAATTTCTTTCGGTTGTAACGCTTCATTTGTATCGTTAATACCAAAGAAATCAGACTCAACATGATTTGGTGATTATAGACCGATTAGCTTAATCGGAAGTTATTATAAAATAATTTCAAAATTACTTTCTAACCGACTTCGCGAAGTGGTACCGGAGCTAGTTCGGTATGAGCAGACAGCGTTTATGAAAAATAAATATATTCTGAATGACGTTCTGATTTTGAAAGAAACTGTTGGTGACTTAAAGAGGAGGAAATCAAAGTCTTTCATCTTCAAGGCAGATTTTTCTAAGGCTTTCTATTCCATAAAATGGCATTTCCTTGTCAATATTATGCGATTAATGGGATTTGGTACAAAATGGGTTACATGGATTCAATCTTGTCTTAAAACAGCCTCGGTTTTGGTTTTAGTTAACGGTTCACCGACAAAGGAGTTTAACCTCGAAAAAGGTGTACGACAAGGTGACCCCTTGTCTCCTTTCTTTTCATCCTGGCGAGTGAAGGCCTGAACTTGGTTGTAAAAAACGCAGCTGCTTCGGGGCTGTTCGAAGGGGATTCGGTGGGGAGGGACATTATTCCAGTTACACATTTACATTACGCAGACGATACGGTGTTCATTGGAAATTGGAGAAGACAATACATTTTAAGCATCATGCTTATTCTAAAAAACTTTGAAGATATTTCTGGATTGCGAATTAACACCTCAAAGTGCTGCTTATTTGGTATTGGAGTTTCGAGTGTCGATATTTCTTGAATGGCTAATAAAATTGGTTGTAAAAGTGGTACCTTTCCATTTGATTATCTCGGGCTTACGGTGGGTTAGAAAATGTGTAAAGAAAAGGATTAGCTTTCGATGATTCAAAAATTCCAAAAAAGACTTTCGGAGTGGAAATTAAAAACGTTATCATTTGGTGGGAGATTAACCGTTATCAAATCAATTCTCTTGAGCCTACCGTTGTGTTTCTTCTCGATCTTTCGCGCCCCTTCGTGTGTCATCAAATTGCTTGAACAATTGCGCTGTAAGTTTTTCTGGGGCAGGATAGGGGATAACGCTAAAATGCATTGGGTTAAATGGGATGACGTCTTAAAACCTTAAGTTTTGGGCGGGCTAGAAATCGGGTCTCTTAAAGCAAATAATTTGGCTCTAATTTGTAAATGGTGGTGGCGCTTTCTAATGGAAAAAGATGCATTTTGGGTAAAAATTGTCAAAATCATATATGGGCGGGACGGAGGGTTGGGAATTATCTCAAATAATCATGTTACTATTCAAGGCACAATTTGGAGTTCTATCGTGAAGGCAGGTACGAATGGGTTGCATCTAGATATCAATTTTCAAGGTTCGTTTGAAAAGATCGTCGGTAATAGTTTAGACACTAAATTTTGGTCGGAAAATTGGGTTGGGTCTCAATGTTTGAAGGATAGATTTCAGAGATTATACAGGTTGTAAACAGATCAAAATTGCAGCGTGTTCGATCGGGTTCAGCGGGTTGATTCAGAGTGGCGCTTCACGTGGAATTGGGTCAGGTCTCCGAGTGGCAGAGTCAACAAAGAACTCGAAGATCTGATCCATCTGGTCTCCAGTCGAGCGAGGTTCAGGGACGGGATAGACAAATGGACGTGGCGGCTTGATGCGAGTGATATTTTTCGACAAAAACAATGTCAGCTATAATTGATAAATGCTTTTTGGGTGAAGCTAGTGGTCATGGGCATACTATGATCAATAAACTCGTCCCAAAATCTTTAGGCATTTTCGTTTGGCGGGCGATTCGGGGTAGGCTTCCGGTTCGGCTCGAACTCGACAAGAGGGGAATTGACCTCGACTCGGTTCGATGCCCGGTCTGCGATACTACCTTAGAGTCAGTCGAACTTATTTTACTTAGGTGTAACTTAGCGAATGATGTTTGGAATCTCGTTAGGCGTTGGTGGAATTGCAATGACTCTATAGTTACAACAGGCTTAATTCCTCTTTTTAATCTAGAGAAAAGACATAATTGGTCGCATGATGGGAATATGGTTTGGCAAGCGGTTAGATGGGTAGCTGGTTATTGCATTTGGAAATATAGTAACGATAAAGTTTTCAAGAACATCTCTAAATCGAGTGCGGATATCTTCAATGACATACAAGTCAAGAGTTTCGAGTGGGTCTCGAAAAGGGCAAAGAATCGTTCGTTTATGTGGCATATATGGCTACTAGATCCTAGTTTCTACGGTAACTCGGGTTTATCAAGAACTGGGATCGGCTAATTAGTTTTCTTCTCTTTGGCTTTGCATAATGTATTTGTTGTAAATATGCAATTTAGGTCCTGTATGTGTCCAGTTGCATAATGTAAATGTTTGTGTTTCCAGTTGATGGTCTGGCTTATCTCATTGCCAAGGTCCTCATGTACATTGTACATATATTCAATTAGAAAACACAAAAAGACAAAAAAAAAAATGACACTATTTCATTTGAAACTTTTTTTCAATTTTGTCACCTTTCCCCTCCGATTTTTACAATATGTTAAATTTCACCCCCTTTTGATTAACTTTTTAACTTTGACAAACCCTTTAATTTATAAGATGTATATTAATTATACATATATTCAATTAGAAAACACAAAAAGACAAAAAAAATGTCACTATTTATTTGAAATTTTTTTTGCAATTTTGTCACCTCCCCCCCCCCCCCCCCCCCCCCCCCCCCCGGTTTTTACATTATGTTAAATTTCACCCTTTTTTGACTAACTTTTTAACTTTGACAAACCCTCTAATTTATAAGATGTATATTAAACAAACTATACATTTATCAAAGTGAATAAGTAGATCAGTTGGTAAGGAGGTTGGTTGAAATCTAAAGGGGCGCAGGTTCGAACCTTGAGGTTGCGTTCTTTTTTTTTTTTTTTTTTTTTTGCTACCAATTTTGGGCCCAGCGAAGCGGGCCGACCCGAATACTTGTTTTATCTAATTAATATATTGGTTTTTCAAAAAAAAAAAAAAAAAAAAAACAAAAAGTGTTGACCCATTTATATTAACAAAATAATATTTTATGATTCATATAATCAATAATCAATTAAGCTCCTAGCATAATCATGTTAGTGTTAGGTTTCCAATACAAAAATAAAGAACTAATCACATGATAAAGACTATATGGTTATATGCTATTAATGTGAGACACATGTTGCATGAGTCCATAAAGTCATTACCTTAGCTTACATGTGAAGGTGTGTTGATTTCCATGTACCAAAAGCTAACTTGTAATTGCCATCACAATCTATCATTATTGCTATTCCTTTTGAGTTTGAAAATGACACCATTTACAAAATCATCATGAAACCAATGACTCATAATCTCATCTTCAGTAACCTAGCTATTTCTTTATATATAAAAAAAACAAACATATTTGTATTAGAAAAATAATTTTTTGTCTTGTTTTAAATGTCCATGTTAATATTATCGAGTTGTTAATTAATAATGTAAACCACTTAAAAAGATTAATATGTAATACTCCGTATGATATGATATTTAATTAGTTGTAATTACTCAAAATGTTTAGAACTTTTTACCTCACTTTAAATGGGATAAAACATTTAGACGATTATCATCACAAATTTATATAAGATATATAATTTATGTCGAAAAAACAAAACTTTAATAGAAACTTAATATTCATCAAATCGATTAAAGCTCAACGAAGAACAAATCGTAGCAAAGAAAGAAAAAACTAGGAGCTACAAGCAAACAACCAGCAAACCTAACCAAATAAATGACAACATTGAACAAAAACTAAGAAACTACAACTATCATAAACTCAAACAACCTAAACTCAATTAGCCTAAACTCAAGAATACACTGACACTTAAAACAATAAACAAATCAATAGCAACAAAAACCGACTGAAACAGATAAGAAGGCAACACTGAACATATATTCAACAACAACAAAAACCAATATCATATTAGTGGTGTATGAGGGAGGTGATATGTAGACAATTCTTCCTCTTTTCGAAAATAAAAACAAGTCATTTCTTCACCCAGGGTGAAACATGTTGGGAAATTACGGTCTCACTAATTCCCACCACCTAGCCCAACAATAATAGTAAAGAAATAAGAACAATACACAACACAAGATTTAACGTGGAAACTCCAAAACAGGAGAAAAACCACCGGCCCCCAAAGAGAGAAATACACTATATCACAAATTGTTACAATGATATAGACGACTCTCTTAAGCCAACTACACTCTCCGAAATATTTAACTAATACAACTCTCAAACAAGGGTAAGAAAGAAAGAAATAATCAAATACTTAAAGTGTATTGATTGGTGCGATTTGGAATGAAGACTTAGCCCCTCTTATATAACCAAGTCACTCACCCCTCACATCTTCCTCCCACCAATGTGGGATAAACATATCTTCTACTAGTCAAAATAAACCAACAAATCTCCACCTTTTGGATAGAAGAAGATAACCATGCTTCCACATTGCAAGGATAACCGATGTAGACGCTTCCTTGACGACAACTTCAAGATCCTCATCTTCATGTCGTTGACATTATCTCCCAAGAGACAAAACTTGCATCTTCATCGAACATTGTCTAAACCGACAATCATTGTCATCACAGACAATCATAACTCTTAACAAGAATTATCATACTCCACCATTAAGAGTATAGCACTTAGAATATCACATTCCAAGCATTTCACCTCGGCACATGTTGTTGAACAACCAGCTGAAACTTTATGGTGCAACTTCCTTGTTTGGCTTTCCCGAAAGTCCCATCAGCTACAACATCAGTTTCCACCACACAGCCTGCATCAACGCCAAACCAATGCCCATGTGTAATTGTGGAACCGCTAACGAACATCCCTTTCCACGGTGGCGCGGACACACCGTGAGGATGACGTGACTTCAGAGGAATTCGTCACTCTCCGTAACAACGGAGACAATGTTAGCGTCTTTGGAGCCATTTGCCGGATTAGCTCCACCGGGACAATTAACCCTTACATGTCCAGTCTTCCCGCACTTCCAGCATGTCAGATTCTTTCTAGAGTTTCTCTTCTGCCTATCCGAACACAACACTATCGTATCTCCTGATGACGATACCCCGTTACCTTCCAGTCTTTTCTCCTCGGATAGGAGCTTGCTAGTAACGTCTTCAAACTTCAGAGTTTTCTTCCCATACATCAAAATAGGTTTCATGTGTTCATAAGACGATGATAAAGATAATATCAACCTCAAAGCTTTATCTTCATCATCCGTTTTAACTCCAATAGCCTCCAGTTCTGAAACAATACCGTTAAGAATACTTAGATGATCTGAAATCTTTGAACCCCCATCCATACGCAGAGTATGAAATTGTTCTTTAAGACACAACCTATTTGAGATGCTGATAGTGTTCCAAATGAACATATATTTAGTAGCAATATCGTTCCAATATGTAAAGTTTTTAAATGTAATTTCCTTATTTTTAGTTGTAATAGTTAAATAAATAAGTGCGAAGACGAAAGACGCAAATCGCTCGAAAATGAAGATTTAAAGACAAAAACGAAGATTTGAAAGACCAAAACGTCCAAAAAGCTCAAATGTACAAGATACAATTCAAAAGGTTCAATTTATTGATGAAGAACGTCTAAAAATGACAAGAGTACAAGTTACAAAACGCAAAGTACAAGATATAAAATTGTACGAAAGGACGTTCGAAAATCCGAAACCAGGACATGAACCAACTCTCAACGCTCGACGCAACGGTGTAAAAATTACAAGTCAACTATGCACAAGAATAAAATATAATATTTAAATAATTCATAATAAGAATAATATTAAATAATAAAAAGCTGTTAATTGAGCATAGTTCAGGGGTCGTAAATGAAAATTCAATTTAAAATTTCGCCTATAAAAGAACGATATGTAACGATGAAGGAAAAAGAAAAATTCTTTCCGATCTTTTTTTTCTTCTATCAATTATCAATATCAATTATCAATATCTATATTCTATATCTCTATCATAATGTTAATGTAATAAGATATAACAATAATCTTAATTTTAAGTTTAAATTATGATAATAATAAGATTTATGATAGAGATCATTTGAGTGTGTAAGTCGAAATTCTGTCCGTGTAACGCTACGCTATTTTTAATCATTGTAAGTTATGTTCAACCTTTTTACATTAATGTCTCGTAACTAAGTCGTTATTATGCTTATTTAAAATGAAGTAATCATGATGTTGGGCTAATTACTAAAATTGGGTAATTGGGCTTTGTACCATAATTAAGGTTTGGGCAAAAGACCGACACTTGTGGAAATTGAACTATTGACTATTAATAGATGGGGGGTATTGTCTAATTGAGTGACAACTCATTGGAGTCTGTCGAACCTATCTTCAAATTAATTAAACTAATAATTAATAATGATTATGGTTGTCCTATTTAGTGATGTTCATATGGAATCTGTTATAATCATTTAATTAATCAATTGGGTTGGGTAATTGATTATTCATTCTGATCAAGTGGATGAATTAATATTCATAAACTAATTAAAACAGGGGTGGATTACATACAGTGATAACTGGTGTAATTGTTGACAGAAGTGATAACTGCGTCACAGTTTAAATCCTTAATCAGTTGGAATATTTGACTTCGGGTATAAGGGTAATTTGACGAGGATACTCGCACTTTATATTTATGACCGATGGACTATTATGGACAAAAACCAGATAGACGTATCAAATAAACCAGGACAAAGGACAATGAACCCATGGTAATAAATTAAAATCAACACGTCAAACATCATGATTACGGAAGTTTAAATAAGCATAATTCTTTTATTATATTTCTCATCGTATCTTTATTTTCTGTCATTTTATTTATCGCAATTTATTTTACGCACTTTAATTTTTGTCATTTATTTTTACGCTTAAAATCGACAAACCGGTCATTAAACGGTAAAACCCCCATTTTATAATAATACTACTACTTATTTATATATATATTTTTACAAATAAACTTAATAATATAGCGTTAACTTCACCAGCTCCCTGTGGAACGAACCGGACTTACTAAAAACTACACTACTCTACGATTAGGTACACTGCCTATAGTGTTGTAGCAAGGTTTAGGTATATCCCATCCGTAAATTAATAAAACTTGTGTCATATTTTGTAGTATTTCCTAGTAAAATTTAATATTATCACGTACCCTCACGCTACATCATCAAGTTTTTGGCGCCGCTGCCGGGGAGCACTAAAACGCTATATTTTTAATTATAATAATATTGAAATAGAATATAATAATATAATAATATTGAAATAGAATATAATAATATAAAAATATTTAAGAATCTTTACGTAAATTTTTTAAAAAAAAAGTCGTATTTATTAAATACTTCAGGGGTATATTATGTAACTTATAATTAATAATTGCTATCATGTCGCTTTCATGTGAATAGTAAATTAATTAATTTATTTTCATTTACTATTCATGAATAGTAAATGAATTAAAAAAAAAAATAAAAAAAAAAATAATTTTGAAAAAAAAAAAATTATAATTATAAAAAAATTATTAATTTGTAAAAAAAAATCGTTCTTTTTTAAAAAAAAAAAAATCGTTTTTTTAAAAAAAAAAAAAAAAATTTGTTTTAAAAAAAAAAAAAAAAAAAAAAAAAAATTGTGTAAAAAAAATCGTTTTTAAAAAAAAAAAAAAAAAAATCGTTTTTTTTAAAAAAAAAAAAAAAAAAAAAAAAAAAAAAAAAATCGTTTTTTTTAAAAGAAAAAAAAAAGCGTTTTAAAAAAAAAAAAAAAAAAAAAAAAAAAAAAAAATTTGTAAAAAAAAAAAAAAAAAAAAAATCGTTTTTTTTTTAAAAAAAAAAAAAAAAAAAAAAAAAAAAACGAAAAAAAAAAAAAATATAAAAAAGAAAAAAAAAAAAAAAATATATGTATTTTTAAGACTTTGTTAAATAGTTAAGTTTTAAAAGTTTCTTTATTTTTATTTTAGTTTATAAAAATATAAGTTTTAATTTTAATATCTTTTATTTAATTAAAAAACAGAAAAAAAAAAAAAAAAAAAAAAAAAAGAAAAACGCGTAAAAACAAAAGCTGTCAACTGAATTCCTGAACCCCGCGACTCGCGGAGTTTTCCTCTTTATTTGCCGCGACTCGCGGAGGCCTTCTGACACACGGACAAAAACCCTAATCACGGGTTATTTTTAATTATTATTATTATTAAAACCTAATTATTATTATTATTATTATTAGTTTTAAGTTTTATTTTTATTTATGTATTTAGTTTAAATAAGTTTTTATTAAATTGTAAAATTAATAGTTTTATTAAATAAATAATATAAAATAATATTTTTATAAAAATTGTACTTTTTACAACTTTTTGTATATTTTTATATTTTGTACCTTTTTAATCGTTGTAGCGTAACTTTTGTATTTTTAGCTCATATTTAATTTTAAACTTAGTTTTTGCTATAGTTATTTTTACTCCTAGATTTTTAGGCTTTGCCGTAGAATTCCTTAAGTGTTTTTTTTCTTTAGACTAAGATTTAGGTGCTTTAGAATTTTGCGACGCCTTTTTAAGTTTTAGTTTCTTTTTAAGTTATTTCCATTTGGGATTTAGTTTTTTCCTGTAAGCTTTAATATTTTTAGACCTTTTACTATGTATCAATTATCATTTCAATTAGTAATTTCAATTTGCGATTATAATTTTAAGTTAGTTGTAGTAATAAGGTTAAATTAGTTAAGTATTTTTAAGTTTTGATAAGTTTCTTTTATTTTTCCGTCACCTTTTATTTTTCAACCATTTTTTATTTTTCGACATTTTTCGGCGCGCAATCTATTTCTCTCTTATTTCTCGCCATTCTAGTTTTTAGGACTTAGAATTTTTTCTACTTCTTCTCTAAATTTCTTAAAATTACGAAAATTTATTTTAAGTGGTTAAATTGATAGACATCAAAATTTTCTGGTTCGTAGTAATAGTTGGATTTGTACGTGGACCGGGTTATTGGAGCCAAACAGTCCTCAATTATATTGAGACCAAACGAATCCTGCCCCTCTGCTGCATCTTTTGGCTATTCGAAACGTGGGCAAAATCAGAAAAGTCTATTGGTTGGATAACTTATTATAATTTTTCTTTCCTTTTTAAAACTAATAGGATATTCAGTGAATGCACCGAGCAAGACGTTCACCACCTTTTGTACGTTCACCACCTGTAACTCGATCAAGACATCGTTTAACAAATATAGCTGCCGTTGATTTTTCTTTAGACTCGTCATCAAGTCGACCGAGTACTTCAACTCAAATTTCCGATAATCCAGTTTTTGAAACCAATATCACAATTGAGAATCCGGAGAATACTCAGGGACAATTCCGAGACCCTGATCCATTAATTATTCCTCCGGAACCACCAATCATTCAAACAGAGATTGTTGAGGAAGAAACCATTAAATCAGAAACCTCTAGTGATTCAGATACAACACTTCCAATCATGGAAAATCTAGAACCTCTAAGTATGGAAGACCGAATGAGAGCTACACGCACGGGCCAAGGTCATGCCATTATTAAACCAGAAGTTAATGCTCCAGATTATGAAATCAAAGGACAAATTCTACACATGGTAACTAACCAATGCCAATTCAGTGGTGCACCGAATGAAGATCCTAACGAACACCTTCGTACGTTTAAAAGAATTTGTACACTATTCAAAATCCGAGAAGTGGAAGATGAGCAGATCTATCTCATGTTGTTTCCCTGGACTTTAAAGGGAGAAGCCAAAGATTGGTTAGAATCGTTACCTGAAGGGGCGATTGACACATGGGATGTTTTAGTTGAAAAATTTCTTAAACGATTCTTTCCGGCATCCAAAGCCGTGAGACTTCAAGGAGAAATTGTTACGTTCGCGCAAAATCCAAATGAAACATTATATGAGGCGTGGACAAGATTCGGAAGGATGTTGAGAGGATGTCCTCAACACGGTTTAGACACTTACCAAATAGTACAAATATTCTACCAAGGTGTCAACGTTGCTACACGAAAAGACATCGACATAACAGCTGGTGGTTCCATTATGAAGAAAACCGCAACTGAAGCTTACAAAATTATTGATAACACAGCCTCCCACTCGCATGAGTGGCACCAAGAAAAAGATATCTTTCGATCATCTAAAGCGGCTAGAGCCGATTCTAGCCATGACTTTGATTCCGTTTCCGCAAAAATAGATGCTTTCGAAAGACGAATGGAAAAGATGAATAAAGATATTCACGCAATACGAATCAGTTGTGAGCTATGCGGTGGACCACACTTATTGAAAGATTGTCACATTGAACCAACGATGGAACAACGAGAGAATGTTTCCTATATGAACCAAAGGCCGGGAAATAATTATCAAAATAATTATCAACCGCCAAGGATAAACTTCAATCGAAATCAAAACATTCTTTACAATCCAAATGGACCCAACAACAACTCGTATAACCAACAAGGTTCGAATAACCAACCAACTCAAAACAACACTTTCAATCAACAAAGACCTAGCTTGTATAAACCACCACAACAACCCGAAGAGAAAAAGCCAAATCTAGAAGAAATGATGGCAAAGCTGATTGAATCTCAAACACAATTCATTACATCTCAAACCCAAACGAACGAGAGGTTTGATCAGTCATTAAGAACTCAACAAGCTTCCATTTTGAATCTAGAAAAACACGTAGGTACTCTTGCTAGCATGATGAGTGAGAGGGAACAAGGAAAGCTACCGAGTAATACTGAAGTAAATCCTCGAAATGAGAATGTTAATATGGTTTCAACAAATTCTGAAAAACTAGCTCCAGAAGATGGGAAGGTTTTAGATGTGAGTAACAATGAAGAAGTTACACCACCACCACCCGAGTATGTAAAGCCAGTGGTGGCACCATACAAACCACCCATCCCATTTCCAAGAAAAGGAGTTGAGTATGAGCAAGTGATAGGTAATAAAGATTGTGATACCTCTGGAAAGAAGAAGAAGAAAAAGAATAAGAAAGTGCAAGAAACAAAAGCCGTAAATATAAACCCGGTGAAGACAGTTCCACCAAAACCTCCACCTAGGGTAGGTGATCCGGGTGAATTTATTGTTCCTTGTCTACTTAGTGATTGTGTCATGTATGATGCACTAGCAGATTTAGGTGCAAGTGTAAGTGTTATGCCTCTTTCCTTATATAAGAGATTAGGTGTAGGTAAGTTAAGTCCAACGGATATGAGTGTTCGACTCTTTGATCAAACCATTAAGCACCCAGTTGGAATTGCTGACAACCTACCCGTTCAAGTAGGCAATTTAACCTTTCTAGTCGAATTTATTGTCATTGACATAGAAGAGGACCCAAACGTTCCTCTAATTTTAGGTCGACCATTCTTTGCGTCCACCGGGGCGTTATTTGATGTAGGAAATGGAAGAATGACACTTAAAAGTGGTAACAAATCAATCACCTTTATGATTCGAAAGTCTAAATCTCCACCAACTAAAACCGTTGAACCAGTAAAAACGATTGGTAATAACCATGTTGTTTTACCAACTCCAACGGTAGTGCTTAGCAATAATAAAACGCCTAAGTGTGGGGAAAATGAAGTAAAACCTAATGATGACTTGATAATAAAGAACCCCGTTGTTGATACGAAATTAAATGACCCCGTTATTAACAGTTCAATGAAGAAACTTTATAAACGGGCTATTGATGCTAGAAGTAAGGGGAACTTTAAGTTATGTAACCGGTTAGTATCCAATCTGTCGCCTAAAGAAAAGGCGAAACTAGTTGAATTTTGGGATATTACGGAAGAAGCCGGGCACTGGCTTAAAGAAAAAGTCACAGATAGGCAAGTTGATTATGGACCAAGAGAAATTGACAATGAAGTTAATCACAATTTCAACACCACAGCTACCTAAGTGTGGGGAGATTCGAATGTTCTAAAAAGATAATGCTGTCTAAAGTTATTTGTTCTGTTCTCGTGTAGTTCCGAGAATGGAATCCGATTGGTCTTTTCCGCTAGCAGACACTAAAGAACTAGTTTTCTCCCCCCATTCTGAATTTTTGTTTTTTTTAGGTTTTATATGAAATTAATATGCTTTTAAGTTTTGTGTGATATTTAAAAACAAAATTTACTTTAATTCATTAAGTTGAAAAAATGATTTCTAAAATTCGTCGTGAGTTGAAGACTAGGTCATTAAGCCAAAATTGCTTTACCCGAGGGTGGGACGGCAAATTTTGTTATCATTATTTTTAATTTTATTGATCTAAAGTATGCCAAAAAGATATTAGACTTTATAAATTTTTGAACGTGGGGTAATATACCCAACTTCAAAAATATGTATATATATGTTTGTATATTTTATATTATGTACAAAACAGGGTAGAACAACGCACTTTCAAAGACTAACATTAAGTTCAGCAATAGCTACTGATTTTGACAAGACGCAAAAAAAAATCAAATGTGAAATAACAATATGTTTGCAAACTCGGTATTTTTAATCACTTTTCTACGCTAATCACCCTCATGAATTTATAATTATAGTCTGATTTCATGCAAATGAGGGCATTGCATGATCTCAAGTGTGGGGAAGGGTTATAAATTCTCTCAGGTTTATACTTGGTTTATTTGCCAAATTTTGTGAAAATTTGAAAAATTTTCAACTAAATGAACTCAAAATCATGTTTATACATATTTATGAACGATGAAAACTAGGTGTTAATACCGAAATTATAGTTACCTCGAAAAGGACATAAATTGAGAAACAACTAAAAACGCTTGAATTCATTTAAAATGGAATAAAGGAGAATAAAAAGGCAAAGAAAGAAACTAAGTGTGGGGAGAATGTACCAAGTTATTCAATTAAAAACTATATATCACATATTTTTGTACAAACAATTGAAAATACTTTTGTTTTGAACGATAATCAACTGTTTTATCCGATGAAAGAAAAGAAGAGATGGATCTACACGATGAATCAATTCCATCATTTGAAGGAAGTAAAGTCTTCCGAAAAAGACACGCGCTTCTTGATTTAGGTCATGAAGTTGTCGTCCAGACCAGCTGTAGGTTGACGAAAAATCTAGAAAAGTCATCTCTAAAATCAGCAGGAAATCCACGGACCTCAGCATCAAACAGGGTTGCCAAGTGGTCAGATTTATCCTAACCATGAGAAGGATTTATCTTGTACAATGGGGAGGCACCGTGCAAATTAGCTTGATAAGACTAATGAATCAAATCCCCAGAAAGGATAATCTCCTTAAAGATTAAAAATCAGCTTTTAAGACTGATATTACTCAATCCTTGAGATTGACCTTAAAGATTGAGAATTCAAACTCATGGAATTCGATGATATCTAAACTCGAGCTTGAACGAGAAAATATTTTGATCAAAATTGCAAACCGATTTGTTTTCTGAAAATCCATTTTCAATGCGTTCATTACCATTGAACGTAAAATCCTGAGAATTCATCAGAATTTATTAGGTCACCTGAACCAAATCGGGTGTCAACCGTAAGAACGGTGGTTGCATAGCATGGTCAGAGACAGGACCTTGTGCCAGACCGAAAAATCATAGGATGATCTTTACTATCGCTCCTACCAAGGATAGTTCTAGCATCCGACACGTTAAAAGACCATAATCATCTGCATGTCACGGGACATTGCCTTAACAGTTTCTTGTTCATCGCTTTCCTTTACAACCGGACGGTAGTTTACCGAAAGGTAATATACGGAACAAGTAAACTGGATGTGTGCTTTCCGATACCGGGATAGCAGTGGATTACACGAACCTAAAAGTTTTAGCCAAAATATTGATCCACAAATATATTTTGCAACACCGATGATGGATCAAATCAGAAAACTTATCTAGGGTAAAAGCTAGAATGAATTTTCAAAAGATCAAATGTTTTCATAAAGATCCAATTTCCTTAAAAGATCTAAATTTTTATAGTCATGTGGGACTGTAAACCGCCTTTCAAATGTGCACTTTGCTTTGGAAACCGAAAGTAAATCGGCTATTTGATTGCAAGTGTCGTTGACCTAAACCCAAGGCAACTGTGGATGACACACCCACCTTTAACCATCATTACTGTCATTGTTTATACCGCTATATCAAAATCACTGATGTACAAAATGTGATGAATAAAAAAGTGATTCATGTATGTTTTTATTTCAAGTTCTGTATTGCTTGAGGACAAGCAACGCTCAAGTGTGGGGATATTTGATAGTGTTCCAAATGAACATATATTTAGTAGCAATATCGTTCCAATATGTAAAGTTTTTAAATGTAATTTCCTTATTTTTAGTTGTAATAGTTAAATAAATAAGTGCGAAGACGAAAGACGCAAATCGCTCGAAAATGAAGATTTAAAGACAAAAACGAAGATTTGAAAGACCAAAACGTCCAAAAAGCTCAAATGTACAAGATACAATTCAAAAGGTTCAATTTATTGATGAAGAACGTCTAAAAATGACAAGAGTACAAGTTACAAAACGCAAAGTACAAGATATAAAATTGTACGAAAGGACGTTCGAAAATCCGAAACCAGGACATGAACCAACTCTCAACGCTCGACGCAACGGTGTAAAAATTACAAGTCAACTATGCACAAGAATAAAATATAATATTTAAATAATTCATAATAAGAATAATATTAAATAATAAAAAGCTGTTAATTGAGCATAGTTCAGGGGTCGTAAATGAAAATTCAATTTAAAATTTCGCCTATAAAAGAACGATATGTAACGATGAAGGAAAAAGAAAAATTCTTTCCGATCTTTTTTTTCTTCTATCAATTATCAATATCAATTATCAATATCTATATTCTATATCTCTATCATAATGTTAATGTAATAAGATATAACAATAATCTTAATTTTAAGTTTAAATTATGATAATAATAAGATTTATGATAGAGATCATTTGAGTGTGTAAGTCGAAATTCTGTCCGTGTAACGCTACGCTATTTTTAATCATTGTAAGTTATGTTCAACCTTTTTACATTAATGTCTCGTAACTAAGTCGTTATTATGCTTATTTAAAATGAAGTAATCATGATGTTGGGCTAATTACTAAAATTGGGTAATTGGGCTTTGTACCATAATTAAGGTTTGGGCAAAAGACCGACACTTGTGGAAATTGAACTATTGACTATTAATAGATGGGGGGTATTGTCTAATTGAGTGACAACTCATTGGAGTCTGTCGAACCTATCTTCAAATTAATTAAACTAATAATTAATAATGATTATGGTTGTCCTATTTAGTGATGTTCATATGGAATCTGTTATAATCATTTAATTAATCAATTGGGTTGGGTAATTGATTATTCATTCTGATCAAGTGGATGAATTAATATTCATAAACTAATTAAAACAGGGGTGGATTACATACAGTGATAACTGGTGTAATTGTTGACAGAAGTGATAACTGCGTCACAGTTTAAATCCTTAATCAGTTGGAATATTTGACTTCGGGTATAAGGGTAATTTGACGAGGATACTCGCACTTTATATTTATGACCGATGGACTATTATGGACAAAAACCAGATAGACGTATCAAATAAACCAGGACAAAGGACAATGAACCCATGGTAATAAATTAAAATCAACACGTCAAACATCATGATTACGGAAGTTTAAATAAGCATAATTCTTTTATTATATTTCTCATCGTATCTTTATTTTCTGTCATTTTATTTATCGCAATTTATTTTACGCACTTTAATTTTTGTCATTTATTTTTACGCTTAAAATCGACAAACCGGTCATTAAACGGTAAAACCCCCATTTTATAATAATACTACTACTTATTTATATATATATTTTTACAAATAAACTTAATAATATAGCGTTAACTTCACCAGCTCCCTGTGGAACGAACCGGACTTACTAAAAACTACACTACTCTACGATTAGGTACACTGCCTATAGTGTTGTAGCAAGGTTTAGGTATATCCCATCCGTAAATTAATAAAACTTGTGTCATATTTTGTAGTATTTCCTAGTAAAATTTAATATTATCACGTACCCTCACGCTACATCATCAGATGCCCTTGCCCTGGTACAACTGCTCTAGTTTAACCCAAAGCTCCTTTGCCGTTGATAACCCGTGCACATTTGCAAGCACGTTCTTTGCAAGACATAAACGAATCGCACTTGCTGCCCTCAAATCCATATCATCCCATTCTTCTTCATCGAACTTACTGCTAGAATCACTGCCGGGAACAAAGGTGGGTTTACCTTTCAATGCCTTGTGTAACCCGGACTGAATCAACACATCCTTGACTTGAACCTGCCATAAGCCAAAATTGATCATCCCATCAAATTTCTCAACATCAAACCTCATTGGACTGAACTTCGACATCGTATCCGTATCCTATAAACAACACTTTCTCTGATTTTGCTCACGTTTCGAATAGCCAAAAGATGTAGCAGGTAGCCAGGACCCTTTAAATCGGAAATCCACAACTAGGCCACTAACAAATCCAACTATTACTACGAATCAGAAAAATATTATCTAACCAGATACCCTATACGATCAATAGAACTCGTTTCTGATGTGGACGATCCACTCCCGTGGCAACCACAGAGCATACTCCGACTCCTATAACCGAGACCCCCGTCAAACCTGACGCTCTGATACCAGTTGTTGGGAAATTACGGTCTCACTAATTCCCACCACCTAGCCCAACAATAATAGTAAAGAAATAAGAACAATACACAACACAAGATTTAACGTGGAAACTCCAAAACAGGAGAAAAACCACCGGCCCCCAAAGAGAGAAATACACTATATCACAAATTGTTACAATGATATAGACGACTCTCTTAAGCCAACTACACTCTCCGAAATATTTAACTAATACAACTCTCAAACAAGGGTAAGAAAGAAAGAAATAATCAAATACTTAAAGTGTATTGATTGGTGCGATTTGGAATGAAGACTTAGCCCCTCTTATATAACCAAGTCACTCACCCCTCACATCTTCCTCCCACCAATGTGGGATAAACATATCTTCTACTAGTCAAAATAAACCAACAAAACACTCTCAAAAGTAGAGAAAGTCATCCCTCTCTCTATTCGACGGATAAAGAGATTGCTTCCGACTGAACCTAATAAAAATGATTTTTTTTTTAAAAAAAATAGTAAAATTAAAAATAAAATTGAAACGCTATGAAAATGATAAAATTAAATTTCCATAAATTTTAAATCATGCTTAAAATTCAATATAGGCTCTAAGTCAAGACGCCAATAAAACTATATATTCAAGAGATTGCGTCCTCATCAATTTCTTATTTAGCTCAAATTATGTATAAATTATTCTTTAAATCCATGCACAATACTTTATATTACTAATATTTAAAACTCCGTACTCCGTAACAAGAAATCAGTTTATGATTTTATGTTTTGTTAAGTGAATTAAAACAAACAATGGACAGGGAAAATAATGTATATTTTTGCAAAACCAAAACTACATACGTAGTAATTACAGTATTTTTGAATTATATTAATAAAATGTATAGTGTAATGATCAATATAATAAAAAAATTTTATAAACAAAAAATCACACTTTGTTCATCTTGGGGAAATGCAATTGCACCGTCCACTCCTTTTTATATGCTATTTGGACAGAATCTTCCAAACAATCACTGCAATGGAAAATAATATTTAATTTCTCACTTCCATATTTCATGATAATTATAATCAAATCAAATTTTAATACTGGAAAATACACAATAATAACACCAGTATTTTATTTTTTATAAATAAAAATAAACTTAAATAAATAAAACTATAGTAAATACACACCTTTTCTTTGCATCTTGTATTTGACTTCTAATTCCCCCTTTTTTGTATATTCCAAAAAAATAAAAATTAAAAAGAATCAACAACTATGTCCCAGTGCTCCAGCTATTGTACACCCCACTTCCATTAATTTTCCTGCAAATACAAAAGGATTTTATATTTAAAATTTAATGCACCATAAATATATACATTTTTTATATTCTACTAATGCATTAATATTTGTACGTTTCTCATGTCAACTTGTACTACAGTAATAAAACAATTTAACCCAAATTAACTTAACATGTGTTATGTTTTATTAATAGTACAAGTTTCAAGCACAGAGTACAAGTCTTTATATATATATATATATATATATATATATATATATATATATATATATATATATATATACACTAATGCATTAATATTTGTACGTTTATCATGTCAACTTGTACTACAGCAATAAAACAATTTAACCCAAATTAACTTAACATGTGTTATGTTTTATTAATACTACCTCCGTACCGCCACAAGTGTCCACATTTCTATTTTGGGATGTCCCATTTCAAGTGTCCACTTTGTGTTTCAACCAATGAGAAGAGGTTATTCTGGAGAGAGAAGATTTCTTATTGGTGGAGAATGAAGTTAGTGGGATTTCCTAAAACTGTGTGCAAAAAGTAAGTGGACACTTGTAATGGGACGGAGGGAGTAGTACAAGTCTTTTAAGTATCTTGTATTGTAGGGTAGGCCAAGTACTAAAAGTACTGGTTTCACTATCTCACAGTTCGTGTTTGCTGGATTCCTTTATTCCCAAAATTATTTTATTTGTTAATACAAATATTAAGATTAATTTATAATTCACAGAAATTCTAAATATGTACAACTACCAATGCACAAAAATACAACAACGTGCTACTTTGACTTTTCAGAGTAAAATAATTTCCAAAAAAGCATACCTCTTCTAAACTTCGCAACAACCTTCGGCGGCGCCGTCGGTGTCACCGGCGTTTCCACCGTCTCCGTCACCGGAAACAAAACGCCGTCAATACCTTGTACAGATATCCTTCCATCAGTATAAATATCCGGGTCAAACAAATAAGCTGAATCTTCACCTTGACCAAATTTAACCGACCCATCAGCTTCCTCCGCCGCCACCTTATGTGGGACCCGGAGGGTATCATACTTAACTTTCCCAAACCTCCGTACAGAATTATACATACTTTCTTCCGTTTGATATTCAGGTATTAAATGATAATACATTATTTGTTCAGGTGCTCCTGGATCACTTAACTGTTCCGTCGTTAACTTCGCTAACGCTTCGTCGTTAGGTGCTAACAACGTTATCACATAGCCTTCAGAAACTAACTTTCCCATCTCCGTTGCTAACGACGTTAAGTTGACTAAAATATCAGCTAATTCATTATACCCGCCGTAATGAAGTAACGTCTGGATAAAATCCTTAACCTGACTCTCGCCGTCAAAATGACGGTGAGCGCCACCTGGACCGGGCGCTGGCGCCGGAGCTAGCGATGGTCCCGGTGCCAGTGCGTCGTAAACCGGAAGAGCCGGTGGAGCTCCAGCTGGAACCGGAGCGGCTGGTTTTTTTAACCGGTGTGTTCTCGGGTCAACTACCGGCGCTCCTTCCGGTAAAACCGCCGATATTGACGCTAAATTTCTCCTTCGATTAAAAGCCTCTTGTACGGATCGTGGTACTAGTAATCTCTCAATACCGTGGATTAATCCATCGGGTCTGATGACGTCATCGGGTCGGGTCACTCTAGTTGCACCACCGACAATTTTTTCTCCAGATTTTTCTGTGGTTAAAGTCAAATGACTTTGATCAACGCAAAGTGTTTTATGCTTAACGATGTTTTTTCCGGGCCATTTATTCGACCCGACCCGAGAAGGTATAATATGGTAAAGGAGCAAGCTCTGTAACGATTTCAAGTTTCGTGGTTCGAGTAAGAAGCGTTTGAAATCAGGATCTAGGTTTCGTTCAAGTGCTTCGTTACTCGGTGCGAAAATGGTGATATTATGATCCGAAACTGCTTGTTCAAGTGTTTGTAATAAAAGTGCTTTTTCAACGAGTTCTGATAATTCTGTGTAGTGTGAATCTAAAAGTGCTACAAGAACTGAATTTGAATTGATTTGTGATGATTGTTTAAGGTTTTGTTGTGGTAATGCGTTTAGATTGAAAATTGATGAAATTAAAATGATGAGGTTTAATGCACCATAGATTTTTGAATCCATGGGGATTAAACTGAACTGAATTTGAACTATTGATGATGAATTTGAAGAACTCGAGGATGAATTTGATGATTGAGAAATAGGAAATGTGGGTTTTTTTGGGAATTTGGATTTGGTTGTTTTTGAGGGGAATGAATAAAAGAGGTGGTAAGATAGGGTGAGTGAGAAAGATGAAACGATGAGAGGTGATGTCGTTTTATTAGTTAGGTTGAAGGGGAAGTGAAGAGTACACAGGCTGGAAGAGAAATGGTGGGGATCACACGGTAGACAAAATGGGTTCTTGCGGTTGTTATACGGCTCAAAAGCGGCTTTAGTTAAACGGCGGCTAATTTTAGCTTGAAAGGGTGTCTAAACTAGTTTACAGCTGTATATATATATAAATATAATAAATTCTGCATTTTATTATTGGAGTTATAAATTTATGATTGTAATTGAAAAGCTTTTTAGTTTATTTTATAAAAGGATTGATAAGACTACTCGCAGTGCTTACTCGTGTTATAGGTTCATGATGGGTTTTTTTTTTTTTTTTTTTTTTTTTTTTTTTTTTTGTACTTTTTTACTGACTAGGATGTGTTAGTTTATTGAGTGAAGTACTCATGCTGTTGGTTTTTGGTGTGAGTTAAAAGTATTGAGATGATGTGTTAAAATATAATTGAGTAAGTATTAAAAAGCATCAAGATAATAGTTTTAAAATAATAAAAAAATTATTAAAATCAAAGCAACGTACATTGCTTATTCCGTTGCATTTCAACCAACACAGATCAAATTGCCAATCCAACAAATGGCTACGGATGTTGGTGAGGTGTTGCCTCTTTGCCACATCGGATACAACCCCGTTGGATCCTACCTATACAAAGGGTTTAAAAATTAGTAGGAGTTTCATAATGTAATTTAATATAAAATAATAAATAAGTAAGGAGTTTGAGAATATTCATTTGTATCTTTAATTTTGCTTGAAAATCGGGGAATAAATTTCATCCCTTAAATCAATATAATCAATGGATGAAATTATAAACGCGTGACAATCACATGTGATTGTAAGATCCAATTACATGTGATTGTAAGGATCTCAATCAAAATTAAAGATTCAAATAAATATTTCACTTGATATGTAATATGTATAAGCGATTTTTATTTATTCTCATTTTGCAAACTCTTGGCTTATTTTTTAATACTACTCTAACTAACTTTTTCCATGATATTTTGTTTTATTAATCTCTTAAAAAATTGTATACCAAACAAATATAGAAATCCAATAGTGCGCTTTCGAATGGATAAATTGTAGATGGAAGAAAGGAAAGATCGATTGGTTTCAATGGATATCGAACCCAAATATGATTGTGGATCCGGGCTAAATGTCGCTGTTTTTGATTTAGTCCGTTATCCAATTTAGTAATTTGTATCTAGTCGTTGATCGTTTCTCTCCTTTCTGTTTGTAAAGTCGTTTGTAATGTTGTTTGTTGATCGTTGTACATCAAGGTCGTTTAATGAATAACAAAGTTTGCTTTTCAAAAAATAAAAAATAAAAAATAAAAAATAAAAATATAGAAGTTAAAATTTAAACCATTCAAAAGATCATTAGGAATGAGATTGATAAAATTATGGAATGCTTTTGAATCTTCTATCTTACTAAACCGGTAAGTTAATTCCGCGTGTCAAGCTACCAGATCCCCTAAACATTTATCTATTTTTTTTCCTTAATTCTACAATTAATCTACTAATTTTCACTAATTTTCGTATGCTGACACGTGTCCCGAAGTAATTAACACCTCTAATAACACAAAAGATTAATATTCGCAGGTTAAATAGATGTTAAAAAAAAACATACCCAAACCCTAAATTGGAAACGGAAAAATTCATCTATAACAATTGATCGAATATCGTTTGCGAAATATTTTTCAATTTACAATTTAACAAAATTGTTCATATCATTACGATGTAACAAAATTGTTGTTTTCATTACGATTTAACAAGTTGTTTTGAATCAAATTACCAAAATCATGAACAACTAGATTTGATTACGATTAACAAGTTGTTGTTTTGATCTTACGATTTCTTATTTTATGCAATTCGAATGTCATTGGTGATTTTATATTACGAAAATAGGGTTTTTATTTGACCCTAATTGTTGGGTTCTTCAATTAGGGCTTTTCGTTATTGGTAATCGATTAGGGTTTTTATTTTACCCTGATTGTTAGTTGGGCCTATAATTGTTCCCTGCTTTTCTTTTGTCTCTTTTATGAGGATTCAGTTAATGGTTATCATTACAGAATTGATTTTGTGCAGGTTGAAAGTTGGCGAACAGGTGTTCAGTTGATTTCCAGGTTATTCGGTTTTAAGCTGACCATGTGTGCTTTTCATCTACAAAGGTGATTGAATGGGTGAAGGATTTAAGGAAAATAAGAGTGTATCAGTTGTAATTATATCTTTTTACCTCAACTAGCACTGTTATATTTATAACATAAGTTTTTTTATCCAACTCCATCACCTATATCTCAGATAAAGGGTTCGATGATTGATGTGAATATTAAATAGATAGAAAGCTGTAGTTATAGGTATCCCTGTAATAAACTAAAAGATGGTGTTTTTTGTATAATTGACTTTTCTGAGCTTTGCCTTTACAAAGACATTAATATTGGCATCTCACAGTGATTACAGTTGCAGAATATGACAGGTATAGTGGCATAATATGCTCGATCATGGCTAAGGATAGCTCAAGAAGCAGCAAGAAGAGGTAACATCTTATGAAGTGAAAGTGGCAACTTTAACTAATTAGTTACGTATAAGTAGGTTCAGGTAATTGGGTTATTGTTGTATGTAACGAATCGAGTTAATAGTTAGCCACAATGAAAATTGGGTCGAATGGATCACAAGTCGCCCGAAGTTCTTATAATGTTCCATTCTAATGCAATCGTTGATCCATATTGGTTGCTTTTTCGCATGCTGACTTTTATTTACTTCTAAAAATTTATTAATTTTGTATTGCTATTTTATATAATTCTCTAGGTAGATAGATATTTGTGGTCACGGGTCAACGAATTTTTTGATTTTTTGATAAATAACAAGCCTCACACTTCATATTGAAGGTCTTTATATACATGTGTTGTTTAGTCTCTTGGTGTTAGGATATTCAAGATTGGTCTCTTGGTGTCAGGCTATTCAAGGTTTATATCATGGTGTGGTAGTATTCTAATTTTGTGCTTCTTTTTTAAATTTGTTAAAAGCAGATTATAATGTAATCTCATCGGAGGATGGTTCTTCTGAACCAACTATAAAGGAAATCTTTACAACTGATGCTTCTATAAAGCAATGTGAGCCCACTTTATAGTTTGCAGATCTTTGGAAACCTTAAGCAGGTTCGTTACTCTCTATGTCAAATTTATATCCAACAAATAAAAAAAAGTAGCATGATACACAATGCCATTAAATTTTATGCATGAAGGGATAAATTCAGGACACTCTGTTGTAGGTGTTTGTTGACCTTTATAGATAACTGGCAACCATGACGTGTCAACTGAGAAATTATAGTTATATGTTGTCAATTGCATTTATGTTACGTAATTTACAGCCACTTTTAAAATTTTGAATGCATTACATTTTTGTTGCATGAATGTATAACCTAAATTGTCTCTTTTGAAAGTGGGTCGAAGTGAGTCGAAATTACCACCTCTGCTTCAATCTCTTTTACATATATTTTCTTATCGAAAAAAATAAATGTTACATACAATATTAACATTTCAGGTTATGTATAATGTTTCTTACCTTTAGTTATATCAAATACACAATTCCATTCATTTAGTGCACCACAATCTGATGTTGACTTTCAGGTATAACTTATATCATGGGCTCTAGATAAGATCATGCACACAATAGAGGAGCTATAAAAGTCTCTGCCTGCCTACAAATTTAAGAAAGCAGGTCGATGATAAAGAACTCAACTTGGCTGCTTATGAAGATGGGAGGACTGTGGTTGCAGGAACTAAAAATTTATGTGTCCTATCAAGGGAAGATGCAGTTAGTTCTAACTTTCATTCATGCTTATCTGTCGCCATGTCCATCTTGGTATATCTCCACCCTACGTATATATTATTAGACGTGACAAATTGGACCCATTTTCAGTATGGTGGGTTAAGGTCAAAAGGGTTACATGAAGTAAACGGTTAGTTGTAACCAAATAGATTTTTGGGTGGGTTACATGAATAAATATTCTTTTATTAAACTGTGTTGCTTAATATCTGACCTATTTCAACCTATCTAATTTTTGTATCTGACCCATTTTTATTACCTACTTGTATCTGACCCATTTGAGCTCCCAACTAAATGGGTTGTAACTGCCACTTAGAGTCTGATATAGTATAACTTGGTACAAAAATACAATTTATGGCTTCATTTATGAATGTATAAGCTAATTTTCAAATATTGAGTCAGCCGTTTGCAGCTGATGTAATCCTTCTTTTTGCAACCCTGCAAAAAGCAGAGATTTTGATATTTAATTAGCAATTTTATTGGTTTAATCTTTGTTTGAAACATGGATGGTATATGTATTTAGTATCTGCACTTGAAACTTTTGATTTTTGAATATTTGAAGATGAAATAGTAATAAAAATATTACATTTTTCTTAAAGATTTTTAAAGATTCATAAGAATATGCTTGTATATTTTTATAGATAGAAGATTACAATACAGGGGTGTTTTAATATACTTTATAAAAATAAAATTAGGGTTAAATTAAAATTAAGGTTAGGGTTAAAAGGACGGTATCTTCAAGACCATCAAGAACAAGTGTTGGTAGGTATGAACTTGGAAGAACACTTGGTGAAGGGACTTTTGCAAAGGTCAAATTTGCTAGAAATGTTGAAAGTGGTGACAATGTTGCTATCAAGATTCTTGATAAATAAAAAGTTCTTAAACATAAGATGATTACTCAGGTAAGTATATAAATATATGCTCTTTTGTATATATTATTGTAGCGTTGACCTTATATAGTCTTGATTCAAGTTGTTGAAATGGTTTAGCTTTCTTGAATGATCTGATCAGAAAGATGAGTAATTGATGTTTTTACTTCATTTGAGAAATCCACGGGTACACAGGTTAATCCGATTACATATAGTTATCCATAATTTATCAAGGGTTTACCCGCGGTTGTGGGTATCCATGGGCACGTATTAGTTATTATGTATTTATAAAAACCCCGGGTTTGCCCGTGGGTCATGGAATCCCATTGGTCACGGGCACCGTCAAAAAGCTAATGTGTTGGTGGGTAGACGAGCTCTGACTGACAAATAAAATCATAACAAATAGCATGTTTGTTTAGTGTTAGTAATATCTTATGTTAATATTATATTTTGTTTAGTATATATGTACTTAGATGTGGCAATATCCATTTGCTGTTGTGAACACCTTGATTAGCTAGTTTCGCAATAGCGAGCTTTGTTGTGAAGTTTGCAACAACTATAGTAAATGCATGTTGGTTATAATATGTGATGAATACATGTATTTTTGGTCAAACATAGTAGTAGTTTGGTTGACAGTTGAAATTTTGTCCTAATTATTTTTTATTGATTGGGTTTGTGATGTTGTTGATTAAATTGGCAGAGATAATAAAGTCAATAAATGTAGTACAGCTTATCATCTGGGTTCAGCATGCATTATCGTCATTGGCAGCACTTAGTCACAAAAATTCTTTAACAATTAAAAAGGTAATATTTTGGTTTCTTTCTTTTGGAGCTTGTGTTATACATGAATGTGACTAATATCTGCTTCTTTATTTTTATTGATCATAAACTTAATATGGGTGTCCAAATGAGTGGGTCCTAGAAGTTTTGTTTGTGAAAATGATGGTACCTCTGCAGTTTAACATAATGGGTCTTGGCTTGAACCCGATAATACCGAGGACGAATTGAATTAGTACTTCCTTGAAAATATTATCAAAGACGAATTGAATTAGTACTTCCATGAAAATATTATTTGAATTCAACAATACTTTTTAAAATTTAAATATTGTGTTCAAACCTGTGTGTGGGACCAACTTCTTTGGGATAAGATGCCCAATAAAATGGTATGTATTTATAGATTTGTTGAAGAAGATAAATCTTTCATTGTTATGATCTTATGTGTTTTACTTTAAGACAATTAGTGGTTCATATTTTATTGAATTGAATTGAAATTGAACTAAGAAAGTATGTAAACTGTTCTATTATACTAATGTGATGGTGGAAATCAAATATATTATATTAGTTTTAAGAATGAATTTTTGGTTCAATTTTGATGTTCATGGTTTTATGATAGGTTATTGGAAGTTTTTGATGACATTACATTTGGTAAGATTGGTTGGTCAAATGCAAAGCTTGAATGGTGTGCGGGTGATCAGATTCATATGGTTATTAGACATCTAAATGGATTAGTGAACTTGGATATCATATGCAAGTTCAAGATTTTGGTATATCTCACTGGATTAAATGCACTAATTGGCTTAAGGTCACAGTTAGTGTGTTCAAGAATTGGTTTTATCAGCGTATCAGCATGAATTCATATCAGCATGATTGTATTTATAATATACTTTAGCAATTCAACAACAGTACTTGTGACACTGTGTGTTGAAGTATCGTTAATTCATATACAATTTTTAAACAATTTTTTTTTTGCGGATGAGTACCCGTGCATCGCACGGGCTCATAAATCTAGTGATATACTATAAAGTGAAAGTGTTGTAGAAAAAAGAGTGTAGTGATAATGGTTGTACGTAATGAAATATGTTTAAGGCATCTTCAACATATCTATCAAATTTATGAATTAGGGATTTTCAAGGAATATATGTACAACAAATTTAATTCAATTACACCAAATTATAACTAACATTTACATATTTTTTCCTTTAAAACAAAGAATTTTTTTTTTTTTTTTTTTTTGTAAACCGCTGAAATTTAAAATAAAGAAATTACTTATGTTTTTCTTAATCAATGAATTTATATATTAGATTAGAATTATGTACCCGATAAAAAAAACCTAATATTGTAATATATGTGTAATTACAAATAATATCTTTAATTTTGATATTGTATATATGAAAAAAAGTATTTAAAATAACGTACTGTAAATTAAGAAAATGGTGAGAGAGAGAGACAACCTTGTGAGAGAGAGAGAAAACTACCATTGAAGAGAGGTGAGGAAGGACACTGCGACAGAATCGAAAGGAGATCGAAAGCACTATAGCGGTAACTTTAGGAACCTAAACTCGCGTACAACCGGTAAATCGTTGAAATGTTTATGTTCTTCAACTTCCCGGATGAATGGAAGGTAGTAGAATTATGGAGAATGTTCAAACAATATGGCTCAGTAAGAGATGTGTATGTCCCAAAGAAAAGACTGAAGAACGGGAATAAATTCGCTTTTGTCAGATTCGGAGAGGTGATAGAAGAAGATAGACTGCTCACAAGACTAAGGGAGATCATAATTGATGGGAGGATCCTAATGGTGTATAAGGCAAATGAAAGGTCGCCGGCAAACACCACCAGCGAAAAAAACGAGAAGAGGGCAAATTGTAGTGACCCGTCCTAATCCATCTAGACGAATACAATACATTTGGTTACATCGCGAGGTACTTGACCTCTATATGATACATTTTACAAACATTGCATTCGTTTTTAAAAGACAAACTTTCATCACATCGAAAGTCGACAGCATGCATACCATTTCATAATATATCCAACTATAAATGACTTAATAATATTCTTGATGAACTCAACGACTCGAATGCAACGTCTTTTGAAATATGCCATGAATGACTCCAAGTAATATCTCTATAATGAGCAAATGCACAGCGGAGGATTTCCTTAATGCCTGAGAATAAACATGCTTTCAAATGTCAACCAAAAGGTTGGTGAGTTCATAGGTTTATCATAAAACAATAAAATTCATCATTTTGATAGACCACAAGATTTAAATCCTGCATGGTACAAATGGGCCCGAATCCTATACCCACCTGTAATGTACATGTGATATCTTTTAAATACAGTACACCTTTCTCGTGTATGAAATCATCTTTCATAAATCTTAGTAACCGTACACATATCTTGTGCACAAAAATAACATACACATAACCTGTGTATAAAATCATTCTCTCGATACATAACATTCACTTTTCATTGCTTTCATAGCTTGGCTTGGTAATCGACCTTAACATATCACGTCCACATAATTCATTCGATGAATGTTTTGCTTGTGTCTATCTCGTCAAACATTTATAAAAGCATTTCATGTATTCGCAGTTCAAAATGTATTTCAAAAGCATTTAATAAAGCAGTTGTAAAAGTAGCGCATGTATTCTCAGTCCCAAAAATGTAAAGAGTAAAAAGGGAATCAAATGAACTCACCATACTGTATTTTGTAGTAAAAATACATATGACTATTTTGAATAATGCAGGGTCGGTCTCGGATTCACGAACCTATATCATGTATATATATATATATATATATATATATATATATATATATATATATATATATATATATATAAACACATAATATCGTAATCGAACATATTCATATATTATATCTTAAATTATGTATTATATATATTTAATTTATGTATATATATTTAATATGATTAATCTTTTATATAGTTATATCAATATATATATATATATATATATATATATATATATAACTAGTATTATATTAAAATTACCTAATTTGTTAAAAATGTTAATATGATTAGTACATCCTTATATGTAATATTACTATGAGTATATTTTTATATCAATAATAGTAACAAAGATAGTATTTGATTATAATGATAATAATACTGATAAAAATATTAATTATGGTAATAATAATAATAGTGATAAAAATAATAATAATGTCTCTAAAAATAATACTAATAATAATAATGATAATAATAATAATCCTAATAGTAATAAAAATGATAATTTTACTAAAAATGTTATTTTTAATAATATTGATATTAATAATTATAATAAAGATAATACTTTTACTAAAATGATACTTTTCATAAAAATGCTAAAAATGATAGTTTTAGAAATAATGATGTTTTTAATAATAATGATAATAATCATGACAATATTGGTTTTAGTCTTAATGATACTACTAATAATATTAACACTAATACTTATGACAATAATAATAAAAATTGTATTTATGTTAATAATAATCATAATATTAATGTTAACAATACTTAGCATAATAATAATAATAATAATAATAATAATAATAATAATAATAATAATAATAATAATACTAATAATAATAATAATAATAATAATAATAATAATAATAATAATAATAATAATAATAATAATAATAATAATAATAATAATAATGAAAACTACCTTTGAAGACTAAAAAGAAATAAAGCGCCAAAGCCGGGACTCGAACCCTTGACCTCCCGTAAACCCAACACACCACTAAACCATCTGATCTATCTTATTTTTCTGTAATAACTAGTATACTGATTATTTTTAACACGCATTTTCCTGTCATCTTTTCATAGATAACGTGCATCATCATCATCATCATTATTTCTACACTTCTCGGCCCAACAATTTTTACGACCCAAATAGAAGATAACAGCACAGCCAGCTTTTATAAAATATATATATATATATATATATATATATATATATATATATATATATATATATATATATATATATGCATTCTACCAGTTTCGAACCTGCGACCTCTCCTTACCCCAACACATCCCTTAGCCATTACTTCGACTTTGTTTTTCTGTTTTAAAACACCACTGATTTCTATGTAACTCGTTCTAATCAGCTGCATCTTGTTCTTCCTCACAGTTTCATCATCATCGATAATCAATAATATCTAATTCACTATCATAATATACTTTCGTTATCATTATCATTAACTAACATAAAAATCATAAACTAATTATCATCATTTCATCAATATCATCTTTTATTCATCGAGTCATCATCGTACCCAAAAAAACATTGTAGCATCACGTTTTCCTGCATCATCTCGCACACATCATCATAATCGTATAGCATCTTCATCATCCTCATTTTACACTCCCTCATCGATAACACATAAAATCACAATATTTCATCATCACAATCATTCACAATGATCCTTTATCATCATTTTATACCGTCACCATCACCGTTGTCATCTAACATCCTCTTGTAGCATTGCCATCGTTATAATCACCACTGAATGAAGAGTGGCTCAAGACATAATTGCGTCGTGTGTGTGTGTATTGAAGTCGAATAGTAACTAGGAAACATAAGCACCCCAACTAGCAGCTGCAGTGATCGAACTTGGGTTACAACCCTCGAATAATAGCAGTAACAAAATGCCTGATGTCGTTGTTTAGATTTCAAACAATAGGATTAAATAGGCATCAGTTTGATGACATTCGATTTACTTGTGCAGGTCAATGACAAAAGCAAAAGAAATAGCAAGTCCAATCACTTTATGTTAGTGGGATTAGGTTGTGGCCACATGATTCAAAAAGGAGAAAGAGGAGCCACCGAAGCATTACTATACGAAAAAAAAAAAAAAATGCAGCAACAGTTTATGTGGGTGTACAGCGGGTTTGCAGGTGTAGTGGTTAGTTGATGGGTTTGATGGTAGTCATAGATGATGGTGTCGTTGGTGGGTGTGGATGGCGAGTTTTCCTTCGGCTATCTCATCAGCGATAATAAAGAAGAAACAAGAAAAATTAATCGACGAGTTGAGGGTGGTCACAGCTATATAGTCGACCCACCTTGGGGGGTTTCTTTTCTTTGAGAAATGGGAACAAGAAAAAAAAATTGAGTTGGTGTTTTTATGTAATATAATCACATATATGTTTGCATATATAAGTGTTTAAAGTTGCAAGGAGTAATACAGTAATCTTCATTCATCATTGAACTATCACGGATATATACTATTTATTTAAATATCTATTTTAAATTTAAAGTAATAATTTAATTATAATATAATAATAATCATAATTAAAACATGTGAAATAAAAATATATAAAAAAAAATAAGCCATCATAATTGATTCAATGTGCCGACACTTCAAATTTTAAATTTTTCGGACCGGGTTTCGTCTTCCGTTATTAAATAGTGGCGGATAAAAGTGTTCAGAAAAATCTCATAATTTTAAATTAACTATATTTATTTATTTTGGTCATTATGGTATAAAATTTGATAATTAACTATTAAATAAAAATTACATCAACTGTCCCTCTCATTTATGGGTAAAATATAAAAAAGTGTTAAAACTTAACAAATAGTTCCTAAATACATTTTTAATAAGCCTAAAATTTATAGAACTCATTTTCGTATCACCGTTTATTTTAACATTACATAAATTTGAATTAAACTTCTCTAAATAATAATCGAAACGTCCAATGATAATTACAATTATTAAATAATTATATTTGATATACTCTATATATATATATATATATATATATATATATATATATATATATATATATATATATATATATATATAGATTTATATTAATAACAATTTAATTATATCGTATATTATTTTATATTTTCAGTTCTAACGATTAATCGTATATTATTATTTTTAGTTTTTATATATATACATATATTTATATTTTTTATTTATATTTATATTTATATGTATACTCATTTATTTACAATTAATTGTTCGTGAATCATCGAGAGCAGTCGAAGGTTAAATGAATATATTAAACACAATTCAAAGTTTTTTTTAAGATTTCAACATTACAGACTCTGCTTATCGTGTTGGAAACATATAAAGATGTTTAAATTTGGTCGGAAATTCCCGGGTCGTCACGGTACCTACCAATTAAAGAAATTTCGTCCCGAAATTTGATTGAGATGGTCATGGCTGACAGTATATTTTCATGACACATATGAGTTGATAAATAGAGTTTTATCATTATTGATTAATATGGAATAAACGATTCGATGTTTAGGAAGCGTACAAGTGAAGCTGTCACAAAAGATTAAGATAGAGATTTAACTTTTGACGTAGTCATGGTGAATTTCCGGAATTTAAGGAATTTAAAGAAGATCTTTGAAATCTTCTATATAAGATTTGATTCTTGGGTGAATAAGGAAATTAAGATCTCTATAATTTAAATGCGATTATCTGTCTCGATTGCTTTGTCTGGTATTTTCCCTTTAAATCCATCCTCTTCATTTTCTTTATATTTTTGGAGTTCTATCCTTCTGTTTTCTTTTCCCGACTTTAAATCAAGCGAATAATGATCCAGAATTTCGTAAGTATGAAGTTTCGAATGATTATAGTATTCTAAGCAGAAAGGAATGTATTAGCACGATTTGATTTGTCAAATACCAAAATCCCTGAGGATGAAACTATCAAGAATATATTTTCTTGATATGTTCAGAGGTTAAGTAGAATGAAAGAGTTATGTAACATGGTTCATGATAAAGGTATGATCTGTGATCTTTTATCATGTTCCATTAGAAACTCAGCATGACTTACTGTAATATAATTACGTTGATCAAGTGTCATTATATTATACTAACTCGTGCATCAGTTTCCAACACTACTTCAAAACATTCATATTTTAAATTCGAAGGTTCACGGAATATAGAAACTAAAACAGTTTCCTTTTATGATATAATACAGATAGCGCGGAGAGATAATTAATATCGGACGAGAATATTTATGAAGATATCTTCAGAAATATTGAGGATATTTATAAAGAAAGATACGATAATATCTTAGAATTTTAGATTCACAGTGTGATGAAGAAATTCAGTCACAATGATTTAGAGCGATTTAGAGCGATTAAGGAGTAAGATATGCGCTAAAGATTTTATCAGAAATAGAATCATCAGGATTCTTTAAATATAGGGTTTGGTCTTTGTATTTGTCCTTGATCTCCTTCATGGTTTGCTTAACCCATTTTCCAGTTTCAACTTTTCTAAGTTTTTCAACGTACTATTCTTTATCACTAACTTTCGACGGTTAAGTCATTTACAGTTTTTGCTGCTTCATCAGTATCTTCAAAATTCCGAGTATTGATTCGTAGACTGGGTGCTTTTCAGAATTTTAGCATGGAAGATCATAATTCTAAGAGATAAATGTTATATGTATATATAACTTTTGATGTAGAATTGCTGCGAGATTCAAAATACTGATTGCTAATTTCCCGATACTTGGTATGACAATTCTCGTTACAAGATGCCGATGAGTTCCTGATAAGACTTCAATAGATAAATATAGTGATTTGTCGAAGAGATTTAAGCCAAGGAGCAACGAGGTTGCTGGTACGTCTGCTGGTAATATGATAGAATATAAAAGGTTCCCCAGTAACAATAAAAGAGCACACATATATATCAAGGTTATAATAAGGTTGTTTCGAACGAAAAGTCGAAGTTGACTTGCTGGAGCTGTGACAAAATTGACTAATTTGGAAAGAGATTGCAAAGCTATTTTCGGTATTAGTAACGCTAAAGGAATTAGCATAGCTACGCGTTAAACGTTTACTAAGTTTTTGAGAGTTTTTCAGGTGCAATACTATATGCATAAATCTTTCCTTCCGTAGATGAAGTGCGGTTGGTTCATCCTCTCGATTGAGGTGTTTTTAGGAATCATGAAAGGTTTGAATGCAGATTGTAATCGTCAAGATACAAATGGGGTTTAAGATAAAATCAAGTGGCAAACTTGAGGAATTGTTTAGTTTCATATGTTATCATCAATATTTTAATTCATTTTAATTGTCCAATGTTATTAGTCCACAGTCGATAGTCCACAGTTAACAGTCCGATAATTCATATATAGTTTAATATATAATATTCGAATTAATTAATACGTATCGTGACCCGTGTACATGTCTCAGACTCGATCACAACTCAAAGTATATATATTATTTGAGAATCAACCTCAACACTATATAGCTAACTCCAGCATTACTGCATATAGAGTGTCTATGGTTATTCCAAATAATATATATAGATGCGTCGATATGATATGTCAAAACCTTGTATACGTGTCCCGATATTTAAAGTGCGTAAAATAAATAACAGAAATTAAATGACAATAAATAAAATTGCGAGAATTTAAATTGCAATAAATAAATTGCGATAATAAAATTGCGATAAATAAATGTAATAAGGAATTAACAGTTAGCTAGGAAGAGTTAGCTAGGAATTTGTTAGCGTGGATTCTTAACAGAATTTCTCATAGTTAATTTATTTGTTTCTAACAAATTTTATTTTGTCCAATATTTTCTTCATTATGCCACTTGTTGGATTCTGATAAGTCAAAATTCAAATATGAAATTGAATGAAAATGGTTATTCTGTGGTGAACGAATACGTATATCGGTGGATGTAAGTAGGATAGTAAATGACTGTTGAATTAGATTTGAAGAATGTACAGTGTAACTTATTAATGTGAAATCTAAATATTCCTCGGGTATTACCTACCCGTTAAAATATTTTCACCATTAACAGTTTGTACAAAAGAATTTTTAATTACAATCTTTATAAAAACATATATACATATATATTTTCTTCAGATGTAATCATGGATTTAATGAGTCAATATGATATTAAACTCATTTGATTTACCGTTAGAACAAGAATATATAATCTCTAAAACATTAGAGATTACATAATCGCCATGTCGAACAAAGATAAATGATGTAGAACGTCATGTAGAACGATTCGCAGATTGATGATTATGCTCGAGGTACATAATGAGATGTTGAGGTGTGTGATGTTGAACTTGGGTTGTTGATGGTACTATTGGTGCTGGTGATGTTGGTGAAGCTGGTAAGTTTTGAACCATATTTTCCAAATTGATTACTCGAGAGCGAAGCTCGTTGACTTCTTCAATTATTTCAGGATGATTGTCGGTCAGAACGAGCGGATGAATAAGGTTTAGAATTGTGGATAGAATATAATCATGGCGAGATATTCTGGAAATGAGTGTGAAAATGATGTTTCGGACAGGTTCGCCGGTAAGTGCTTCAGGGTCTTCGCCAAGAGGTGAATTTGGTTGATGGAAAGGATCGTCTTCTTCGCGTCTCCATTGATTAAGTTGACTACGAACCCATAATCAATTCATCTAGAATAGATGATGGCTAAATGGTTGATCCATTCCGGTTATACTGCTTTCGGAGCTCGAGTGAAAATCCATGTCGGAATAGCTGTCGGAATAACTATCGGAATAGCTATCGGAATCTGAGGGACTCGAACTGGTTGAGGGATTCATCTCGTACGATCAAATGAAGTATTTTAGATAATAAATAGATTATAGGATGTAGATTAGTACCCTGCAATACATAATTTACATATGCATATATAATACAAAAATTCCATAAGTTACGGAGGAATCTACGGAAGCTGTCAGGTAAAGGTGACAATAACAGATACACTAAGATATGAATTTATCTATACACTGTCTATGCAATAGAGGCAGTAAGACGTGTCTAGACTTTAAGCAAATAATTTTCGACACTAAATGATAAGCAAAACTTTTGACATACAGACACGGTCGAAGTCCAGACTCACTAATGTATCTAAACAAATATCAGTTAGACACACTAATGCAAGACCTGGTTCGCTAAGACCACCGCTCTGATACCACCTGTAGTGACCCATCCTAATCTATCTGGACGAATACAATACATTTGGTTACATCGCGAGGTACTTGACCTCTATATGATACATTTTACAAACATTGCATTCGTTTTTAAAAGACAAACTTTCATCACATCGAAAGTCGATAGCATGCATACCATTTCATAATATATCCAACTATAAATGACTTAATAATATTCTTGATGAACTCAACGACTCGAATGCAACGTCTTTTGAAATATGCCATTAATGACTCCAAGTAATATCTCTATAATGAGGAAATGCACAGCGGAGGATATCCTTAATATCTGAGAATAAACATGCTTTCAAGTGTCAACCAAAAGGTTGGTGAGTTCACAGGTTTATCATAAAACAATAAAATTCATCATTTTGATAGACCACAAGATTTAAATCCTGCATGGAACAAATAGGCCCGAATCCTATACCCGCCTGTAATGTACATGCGATATCTTTTAAATACAGTACACCTTTCTCGTGTACGAAATTATCTTTCATAAATCTTAGTAACCGTACACATATCTTGTGCACAAAAATAACATACACATAACCTGCGTATAAAATCATTCTCTCGATACATAACATTCACTTTTCATTGCTTTCATAGCTTGGCTTGGTAACCGATCTTAACATATCACGTCCACATAATTCATTCGAGGAATATTTTGCTTGTGTCTATCTCGTCAAACATTTATAAAAGCATTTCATGTATTCGCAGTTCAAAATGTATTTCAAAAGCATTTAATAAAGTAGTTGTAAAAGTAGCGCATGTATTCTCAGTCCCAAAAATGTAAAGAGTAAAAAGGGAATCAAATGAACTCACCATACTGTATTTTGTAGTAAAAATACATATGACTATTTTGAATAATGCAGGGTTGGCCTCGGATTCACGAACCTATATCATGTATATATATATATATTAACACATAATATCGTAATCGAACAGATTCATATATTATATCTTAAATTATGTATTATATATATTTAATTTATGTATATATTTAACATGATTAATCTTTTATATAGTTATATCAATATATATATATATATATATATATATATATATATATATATATATATATATATATATATATATATAATTAGTATTATATTAAAATTACCTAATTTGTTAAAAATGTTAATATGATTAGTACATCCTTATATGTAATATTACTATGAGTATATTTTTATATCGATAATAGTAACAAAGGTAGTATTTGATTATAATGATAATAATAATACTGATAAAAATATTAATTATGGTAATAATAATAATAGTGATAAAAATAATAATAATGTCTCTAAAAATAATACTAATAATAATAATAATAATGATAATAATAATAATAATAATCCTAATAGTAATAAAAATGATAATTTTACTAAAAATGTTATTTTTAATAATATTGATATTAATAATTTTAATAAAGATAATACTTTTACTAAAATGATACTTTTCATAAAAATGCTAAAAATGATAGTTTTAGAAATAATGGTGTTTATAATAATAATGATAATAATCATACAATATTGGTTTTAGTCTTAATGATACTACTAATAATATTAACACTAATACTTATGACAATAATAATAAAAATTGTATTTATGTTAATAATAATCATAATATTAATGTTAACAATACTTAGCATAATAATAATAATAATAATAATAATAATAATAATAATAATAATAATAATAATAATAATAATAATAATAATAATAATAATAATAATAATAATAATAATAATAATAATAATAATAATAATAATGATAATAATAATTATGAAAACTACCTTTGAAGACTAAAAAGAAATAAAGCGCCAAAGCCGGGACTCGAACCCTTGACCTCCCGTAAACCCAACACACCACTAAACCATCTGATCTATCTTATTTTTCTATAATAACTAGCATACTGATTATTTTTAACACGCATTTTCCTGTCATCTTTTCATAGATAACGTGCATCATCATCATCATTATTTCTACACTTCTCGGCCCAACAATTTTTACGGCCCAAATAGAAGATAACAGCCCAGCCAGCTTTTATAAATAAATATATATATATATATATATATATATATATATATATATATATATATATATATATATATATATATATATATATATATATATATATATATATATATATATATATATATATATATATATGCATTCTACCAGTGGTGAACCTATGACCTCTCCTTACCCCAACACACCCCTTAGCCATTACTCCGACTTTGTTTTTCTGTTTTAAAACACCACTGATTTCTATGTAACTAGTTCTAATCAGCTGCATCTTCTTCTTCCTCACGGTTTCATCATCATCGATAATCAATAACATCTAATTCACTATCATCATATACTTTAGTTATCATTATCATTAACTAACATAAAAATCATAACCTAATTATCATCATTTCGTCAATATCATCTTTTATTCATCGAGTCATCATCGTACCCAAAAAAAACAATGTAGCATCACATTTTCCTGCATCATCTCGCACACATCATCATAATAGTATAGCATCTTCATCATCCTCATTTTACAGTCCCTCATCGATATCACATAAAATCACGATCTTTCATCATTACAATCATTCACAATGATCCTTTATCATCATTTTATACCGTCACCATCACCGTTGTCATCTAACATCCTCATGTAGCATTTCCATCGTTATAATCACCACTGAATGAAGAGTGACTCAAGACATAATTGCATCGTGTGTGTGTATTGAAGTCGAATAGTAACTAGGAAACATAAGTACCCCAACTAGCAGCTGCAGTAATCATACTTGGGTTACAACCCTCGAATAATAGCAGTAACAAAATGGCCTGATGTCGTTTTTTAGATTTCAAACAATAGGATTAAATAGGCATCAGTTTGATGACATTCGGTTTACTTGTGCAGGTCAATGACAAAAGCAAAAGAAATAGCAAGTCCAATCACTTTATGTTAGTGGGATTAGGTTGTGGCCACATGATTCAAAAAGGAGAAAGAGGAGCCACCGAAGCATTACTATACGGAAAAAAAAAAATAAAAGAAATGCAGCAACAGTTTATGTGGGTGTACAGTGGGTTTGCAGGTGTAGTGGTTAGTTGATGGGTTTGATGGTAGTCATAGATGATGGTGTCGTTGGTGGGTGTGGATGGCAAGTTTTCCTTCGGCTATCCCATCATCGATAATAAAGAAGAAACAAGAAAAATTAATCGACGAGTTGAGGGTGGTCACGGCTGTATAGTCGACCCACCTTGGGGGGTTTCTTTTCTTTGAGAAATGGGAACAAGAAAAAAAAATTGAGTTGGTGTTTTTATGTAATATAATCACATATATATTTTTGCATATATAAGTGTTTAAAGTTGCAAGGAGTAATACAGTAATCTTCATTCATCATTGAACTATCACGGATATATACTATTTATTTAAATATCTATTTTAAATTTAAAGTAATAATTTAATTATAATATAATAATAATCATAGTTAAAACATGTGAAATAAAAATATATATAAAAAAAATATGCCATCACAATTGATTCAATGTGCCGACACTTCAAATTTTAAATTTTTCGGACCGGGTTTCATCTTCCGTTATTAAATAGTGGCGGATAAAAGTGTTCAGAAAAATCTCATAATTTTAAATTAATTATATTTATTTATTTTGGTCATTATGGTATAAAATTCGATCGTTAACTATTAAATAAAAATTACATCAACTGTCCCTCTCATTTTTGGTAAAATATAAAAAGTGTTATAACTTAACAAATAGTTCCTAAATACATTTTTAATAAGCCTAAAATTTATAGAAATCATTTTCATATCACCGTTTATTTTAACATTACATAAGTTTGAATTAAACTTCTCTAAATAATAATCGAAACGTCCAACGATAATTACAATTATTAAATAATTATATTTGATATACTCTCTCTCTCTCTATATATATATAGATTTATATTAATAACAATTTAATTATATCGTATATTATTTTATATTTTCAGTTCTAACGATTAATCGTATATTATTATTTTTAGTTTTTATATATATACATATATTTATATTTTTTATTTATATTTATATTAATATGTATACTCATTTATTTACAATTAATTGTTCGTGAATCGTCGAGAGCAGTCGAAGGACAAATGAATATATTAAACACAGTTCAAAGTTTTTTTTTAAGATTTCAACATTACAGACTCTGATTATCGTGTCGGAAACATATAAAGATTAAGTTTAAATTTGGTCAGAAATTCCCGGGTCGTCACACAGATCACCATGAAGGTAACGCCAACACAAGTTGCCCATCTCCAGCTTTTAGAGATGGCCGCAGGTTTAATGATGTTGTGAGCAATCGAAGAGTTGAAGAAGACAGCAAGGGTGACTTACGTGACACAGTGCTAAATAAAAAAAGAGAACAAAACAGGCCAATGAAAGAACAAATGGAAAGAATCGTCATCATACAGGACGATGACAATGAAGATTTCAACAACCTCATGGAAAGAGCACTCATAGGAGATGCAAAACATCTTGAACTCATGGAAAATTTACGGTCACTATGCGAAGCGGAAGGACTATGCAATTTCGAGTTAAAGTATCTAGGTGGCGTAAGTATGATGATTGTCATGGATGATGCCCTATCTGCAAAAAATATCTTTGAAGACGAAAACCATTTCATAAGAAATTGACTGGAAAACTTCCGAATGGGGTACAATGATTACTCAAATTCTGGTAGACTTACATAAAATAAGCATTCTTGGTGTCCGTATAAAATATTGGAAAGAAAGAACGTTCCATAAAATTGCACAATGGTACGGGATGATCTACGAATCAAACAAATGTGTCCTAAAGGGTAATCAAAGTCTGATCGCAGGGAGAGTTATGATCAAATTCTTAGTCCAAACTTAATCAACGACACTGTCAAGTTTAGGGTGGGCAATAAGATGTTCTATGCAAAAGTGGTTGAGGAAATTGGTGATATCATAGAGGTTGAGATGGAGGAAGAATCTGTCAGTGACTGGGATGATGATGCTCAAAGCATTAGTGAATCCGAAGATGATATCTCAAGCTTTAGTTCTGACGAAGATAAATGTCCCAACCTAGACGGTGATGTTGATCCAAACGGAGAAGGTAACCATACCGAAAAAGACACCGGTGGGTAACCCAGAAGATGAAGGATCGGGCTGCTTTGGAAATCTCATGGGAAACAATGATAATAATTATGACGGCTACGATTATGTTTCCAAGGGAAAAAGTGAAGAGATATACAAAAAGGCAACTTATGGAATCGAGAAAAAAACAAATTAGATAACAGAGAGTCCACAGGGAATAATTACGTGGACTCATCGGATAACCCTAACCCACCAAATGATAACAAGTCCGTTAATATTGGGCCTGAAGCCCATTAGTGGAAAAGGTGAGCACTAAAATGGATGACATACCTGCTAGGCCTTTTAATGAGCCCAAAGAATGTAATTTTGTGCCTAACACAACTGAATCCGACAACATATTAAGTGGTCCGAAAGGAAAAAATAATCAAGATGTTAATTCTTTTGGCAATTCAACCCAACACTACTTCAAAACATTCATATTTTAAACTCAAATTTTTCAGAATTTAGAAACTAACACAGTTTCTTTTATGTTGTAACGCAGATATTACGGAGAGATAAATGATCTCAGATAAGAATAGTTGTGAAAATATTTTCAGGAATATTGAGGATATTTATAATGAAATATACGATGATATCTTAGAATTTATAATATCAATGGATGATGGTGGAGATTTGTCTGTGAAGGTTTAGAATGGGAAGTAATGTGTTTGCTAATGATTTCACAAACACTGAATCATTTGGATCCTTTGAAGGTAGATTTCGTCCTTGTGACTTGTCCACAGCCTCCTTCATACTTTGCTCAATTCATTTTCCAGTTTCAATTCTTCTCTTTTTCTGAGTTTTGCCAACACATTATTCTTTATCATCAAACTTTTTACTGTTACTATTGTCAACAGTTTCTGCTGCTTTATTTCGTTTTCCCAAAATTCGGAGATCTAATTCGTAGATTGGGGTGTTTTTCAGAAACTTCACATTCGAAGTATGTAAGTCTTGAAGATAGACGTTATATGTGTATATATAACTGTTGAAGTAGAACGCTGCGAGATTTCAAAATACTGATTGCTGATTCTCAGTAATTAGCATAGCAAGACGCGAATGAGTATATGATAGGGTTTTAATGAATAATTATAATGACTTTTCGGAGAAGATAAAGTCAGAGGGTAATGAAGTTGCTGGTGCATCTGCTGATAATGTGGTGGAACATAAATGGTTCCCCGGTAACAAAAGGGTAATCGTATATATCAGAGTTATAATAAGGCTACTTCGAATGAAAAGTCGAAGTGGACTTGCTGGAGCTGTGACAAAATTGGTTACTTTGAAAAGGAATCGCAAGATTATTTTTGCTAATAAATGCCAAAGGATCTGGTGCGGTTGCGTGTTAACCTTTACTTAGGTTCCAAGGGTTTTCCAGGTGCATAACTGTGGTTAACATGTGGTTGGATCATCATCTTGATTGTTCATTATTTGAAGTGTCTTCAGGAATTTCGAAGGGCTTGAACACCACTTGTAATTGTTACTATACATATGATGTTCTAGTACAGTTTTGAAGTCAAAGTATAGCTTTGAAAGATGTAAGGATCTAAGAGTGATGATACTGGTTGAATCTTGACTTAAATTTTGATTTGTCAAAATCAGAATATGTAATGAAATTTGGATGGGAATGATTGTCTTGATTTCTTATGAAAGAAGGTATGTTGTTGTGAAGGTAGTGAGTATCGTTGATGATTGTTGAATTAGATTCGAAAAATGTAACATATTAATTGTGAATTTATATATATCTCTCGGGTATTACCTACCCGTTAAAAAATTTCACAATTAATATTTTGTACAATTGAACTTTATTACAGTCTTTATGAAAATATATGTATATATATATATATATACTTTCTTCAGATGTAACATAGATTTTAATGAGTTAATACTAAATTAAACTCATTCGATTTACGATTGAAACTAGAATTGAATAATCCCTAAAGGCTTTAGAAATTACATAACTTTTACGGAGTATTTATTCGATGAAATTGAAATTATGAATTAATACTTCGTTATTTGTTGATGTATGATGTTGGTGGTTGTGGAATTCTTGTAAATTTTGCAAGGTACGAATAATGTTATCATGTAAGATCCTGTTTTCTTTTTGGGTTTGGACGCCGTCCAACAATTTGGGACGCCGTCCCAGATCGAAGACCTGGACGCCGTCCAACATTTCGGGACGCCGTCCAGAATGGCTGGCAGGCATGTCTTTTTGCTTTTAAATATCTTAGATGGGTAAATTGGTAATTTCACTTGGTGGACGAATTAAAGGCCCTAGATCAGTTTGGTTGAGCCTCATTACTCCATTCCTAACCACCAAACTTCATCCACTTAAATCCTAGTGAGAGAGTGTGATTCAAGTGTGAGAAAGCTCAAATCGGAGAAGAAGAAGCTTGTTTCGGGTTTTAGCTCGAGCATTAAAGTTGTTCATCTCCTCGTTAGCTTCGTTTTGATTGTTGTGGTAAGCCCTAAACTTGATTACCTTAGTTTAATGTGTTTAAGGGTTAGGGTTTGGGTTAGTATTGCACATAAAACCCATTTGTGAGTAATTTGGGGTTTTGAGTAAGTTTGGGTCATGAAGACCCAAATGGTGACTAACCTAGGGTTTTGAAAGGGTAAATGGTGTAAATGAGTCTTAAAGACCTAAGTAAATACTAATGCACTTATAGTTAATGTTAGTGGGTGTGATTTGGGTTGTGGGTGACCCAAATGGGTGTGTTGACCTAGAAATGGGTAAAATGGGTCTTTGATGACCTAGGTTGTCTTGCATGTATGAAAACGAGTTAACTTTGTGGTTAAAAGTGTGTTAATACCTTAATTGGCTAAAGTTAGGGTTTTTGGTGAAGTTAACCATTATTAGGGTTAAAGGTGCAAAATGGGTCGGGATTGCACTTAGGGTCAAAAGACTCTAGATTGTTGAGTGAGTTACTTGACCGACTTGAGTTGTGAATTGATTATGTGCTAAAATGTAATAGGTACGTTACATTGACGTTGCAAGTTCGGTTATCTTACACGAAGACTTTGAGGTGAGTGGAATAATTATATGCGTATGTATATAATGTATCTATTTGTTGTAGCGTGAAAGGTGTAGTGTCGAGGTGTTAAGACACCACGTTTCACGTGAAGAGTGTAGGATCGAGGTGTTAAGATGCCACTCGGGTGTAGCATCGAGGTGTTAAGATGCCACCTAGGAGTGTAGTGTCGAGGTGTTAAGACATCACTCCGTAAAATAATGAGTGTTGCATCGAGGTGTTAAGATGCCACTCGGGGTGATGTGCCGAGGTGTTAAGGTGCCACCCTAGGGGTTAGTGGTGCGAGGTGTTAAGTGCCCTAACGGATGTTGTGAACACCGATGGCGTTTTCGCGAGCGCCGTTCCCTTGTACTATTGGTTAACCATGGTTATTTGTGTTGTAAGCATGTTATATTATTCGAGTTATATTTATATGCGGTTGTTATGCTAGCTTGGGGGTATTGGCGAATTATAGCTTGTTATTGCGACGATAGGCTAATGTTGTTTGCTAGCATGTTTGCGGTTGTGTAAGTGTATGCAAGTAGGTATAATTATATATGTATTCGTATAATTATTGCATTCACTAAGCTTTGCTTACCCTCTCGTTGTTTACTTTTTTATAGGCTCGGGCGTTGACAAGGGTAAGAGTGTTCAATTGGATTAGTGATCTCCCGCTTGTTTTGTTAGGGGATGCTTTTAGGTGTTCGCTTTTGGAGTTCGACCGAGATTGGGTAGTTTAACCCCAAACACCATGCTCTAGTGTCGTTTGGAACTTAAACTTATATTGGGTCGAAACTTTTATTTTTGAACGAAACTCGTAAAATGGGCGATGTGGGCCCGATGGTGTAAAACTTGATTTGATGATGAAAATCTCTTAGTTTCACTTATATTGACTTGTGGTAAAAAGGTTTTCGTTTGAAAGTGTCGGGAAGCGGGTTTTCCGCTCGTGTGAGTTGGACCCGTGATCAGTAGCTGGAAGACCATTGGGACGCCGTCCCAATTTCTTGGACGCCGTCCCAGTTGTTTGAGCTGGACGCCGTCCCAAATGCTTGGACGCCGTCCCACCTTTCTGAGCTGGACGCCGTCCAGGATTCTGGACGCCGTCCAGATGCACTGACATACAAAAAAAAAAAATTTTTTGTACGCGTTTTGAGTTTATGAAGTCGGGTTGTTACAAGTGGTATCAGAGTATGGTCTAAGGGATTTAGGTGACTTGAGATAGGCGCCTAGACTTAGACTTTTTGTGTGCGCGTTTATGCGGGACTTGTAGGACTTTGGGTCGGATCGGGATGGTTAGTGCATAGGTTTATGTGAACTAATCATGCGCTAATTGTTGTGTTGTGTTTAGCAATCATCAAGCGAGATGGACGTTGTACTAGCGAGTTAACGAGACGTGCTCGCGTAGTAATGACTAGCTACCATCACTACGAGTGCAAATCGTGTCAAACAAGTAATGTACGACGATTGTTGAGCGAGATGGAGTAGTGTGGCGTATATGTATGTATATATGTAATCTGTCCTTCCGTTTTGTGGTTTAACCTAATTCGTTTTATAGAATGAAGACGAGAAACGGTCCCGATCATGATAACGGAAGTACAAGCGAGGACGCCGAGTTCTCAACCAAGGTCGAGGCCGTCTTTAAGAAGTTAAAAGCGGATTTTCTTGCGGACGTTCGAAAGGTTTTTCAAGATTCGGTCGATGATCAAATAACCGATCTAATTAATGAACGAATGAAGGCCACTATCAAAGAGGCCCTTGACGCTAGGAATATCTACCCTCGCGGTGAAGGAGGTGAAGGAAGGCGGGACTTCCACTACAAGAACTTCAAGGATGCTCAACCCCCGATGTTTAATGGGGTGCGGGATCCTTTAAAAAGTACATGTTGGATCTCCGATATTGAGGGAGCTTTCCGTACCGCGGAATGTCCTCCCGAAAAGAAGACGAGGTATGGTTCTAGCATGTTACGCGAAGAAGCTAAGTTGTGGTGGGACGATAAAATCAACTTGTTTGGTGAAGAACAATGTATGGGCTTGACATGGGAGGAGTTCAAGAAAGAATTTTTCAGAGAATACCGAACTTCATCCGATCTCGATAGAATCCGGGACGAGTTGCACCATTTGCAACAAGGTTCCATGGATTTGGTTACCCTCAAGTCTACATTCTTGGCAAAGACTCGTTTTTGCCCGGAATATGTGGGTGATGATCATAAGCTCATGAAGGATTTCTACCGTACTTTGAATGATGAGTATAAGGGGAAGATTAGTCGGGGTATGGCTAAGACTTTTGATGAATTGTTTGAGTTGGCTCGGGATTTTGAGCCGGAGGTTCCAAGAAAGAGTGATTTCATGTTTTCCAAAAGAAAGTTTGAAGGTTTTAGTTACTCTAACGCCTCAAGCAAGAAGAGCAAGAGCAAGAGGGGGGCCGAATGTGTCAATAGTGCAAAGAAGGGCACTACCGGTGGGTTTTCTTATACGTGCTACAATTGTGGGCAACCAGGTCATATGGCTCGTGAGTGTCCGAAACCACGTTCCGGAAACAAAATCACTTGTTTTAATTGCGGCAAAAAGGGGCATAAGAAGCCGGAGTGTCCCGATTTGCGAAATGACAATGTGAAACGGTTAGAGAAGGCGACGGGTACGGCTAGGGGTCGCAACTATTTGATGACCAATGATGAAGCCAAACAATCACATGAAGTTGTCTCAGGTACTTACATGATTAATTCTAATCCGGCAAGGATTCTTTTCGATAGCGGTGCAAATTTGGCGTTTGTGTCTCCTAAATCTGTGCCTAAACTTAATAGACCGTTAGCTAAGTTAAGTCGTCCGATAGAAGTCGAAATAGCGGACGGCAAGACGGTGCTAGTGGTTGATGTGTGTGAAAATTGTGATGTTGTTTTTGGTGCCGAAACCTTTAAAATTGATCTTATTCCAATGACCTTGGGCGACTTTGATATTGTCGTTGGTATGGATTGGCTCGATCGTTATAGAGCCGATATTGCATGCCATGATAAGTTTATTCGTGTGAAGACCCTAAGTGGGGGAGAGTTAATTATTCATGGTGATAAGCGAAGGAGACCGGTGCCGATATGCACTTTTGCACGGGCACGTCGTTTTGTTGTTAGTGGTGGCATGGCTTTCCTTGCTCATGTTATTGATACTCGTGATGAGCCACCACCTATTCGTGAAATTCCGGTTGTTAGTGAATTCGAAGACGTTTTTCCGGACGAATTACCGGGTGTTCCGGCGAAAAGACAAGTTGAGTTTCATATTGAGTTGGTTCCGGGAGCTACTCCCATTGCTAAAACTCATTATCATTTAGCACCAACGGAAATGCAAGAGTTGTTAAATCAAACCCAAGAGTTGCTCGAGAAGGGTTTTATTCGACCGAGTGCTTCGCCATGGGGCGCTCCGGTGTTATTTGTGAAGAAGAAAGATGGTAGTATGCGTATGTGCATTGATTACCGTGAGTTGAATAAAGTGACGATCAAGAATCGTTATCCATTACTTAGGATTGACGATTTATTTGATCAACTTCAAGGTGCAACGTATTTCTCTAAGATCGACCTACGGTCCGGCTATCACCAAATGCGGGTCCGTGAGGAAGACATAGAGAAAACGGCTTTTCGAACGCGTTACGGGCATTATGAGTTTGTAGTTATGCCCTTTGGTCTTACGAATGCACCGGCGGCATTCATGGATCTTATGAACCGGGTGTGCCAACCTATGTTGGACAAGTCGGTAATAGTGTTCATTGACGACATACTAGTCTACTCGAAAAGTATGAACGAACATGAACGTCATTTGCGTGAAGTATTGAAGACCTTACGAAAGGAGAAGTTGTATGCTAAGTTCTCCAAATGTGAATTTTGGCTAAGGGAAGTCCAATTCCTTGGTCATATTGTGAACAAAGACGGTATTCAAGTAGATCCGGGGAAGGTCGAGACGGTGAAGAGTTGGGGACGACCGACTACGCCTACGGAAATCCGAAGTTTTCTCGGATTGGCCGGTTATTATCGTCGGTTTATCCAAGATTTTTCTAAGATCGCTTCTTCATTGACGAAATTGACAAGGAAGAATGCGAGATTTGTTTGGGAGAACGAGCAAGAAATTGCTTTTCAATTGTTAAAAGAGAAGTTGTGTCAAGCTCCGGTGTTAGTGTTACCGGAAGGTGTTGAAGACATGGTGGTTTATTGAGATGCTTCCTTAAATGGTCTCGGGTGTGTTCTAATGCAAAGAGGTAAAGTCATCGCTTATGCCTCTCGACAATTAAAGGAACATGAAACGAGGTATCCGACTCATGATCTTGAGTTGGCGGCGGTAGTGCATGCATTGAAAATTTGGTGCCATTACTTGTATGCTGTCAAGTGTACGATTTATTCGGATCATAACAGTTTGAAACATCTCTTTAATCAACGAGATTTGAATTATCGCCAACGTAGGTGGATGGATGTGGTGAAAGACTACGATTGTGAAATACTTTATCATCCGGGTAAGGCGAATGTGGTCGCGGATGCGTTGAGTCGAAAGAGTCAACATCCGGCGATAAAAGTGGGGTCGTTACGTTTGATTATTACCAACGATTTTCTTGAAAAGCTTGGTGAGATTCAAATAGAGGCTTATGTTCACAACAAGCATACGGAGCGAATCGTGGGCCAATCGGAGTTTATTACTATGGGTCCGCGTGGTTTGTTGTCTTTTCAAGGAAGGGTGTGGGTGCCTAAGATGGGTGATTACCGACGAGTGCTACTTGATGAAGCACATAAGTCAAAATACTCCATTCATCCGGGCGCGACGAAAATGTATCTTGACTTGAAGAAAGATTATTGGTGGCTGAGCATGAAGCGTGATGTTGAGAAGTATGTTGAGCAATGCGTCACGTGTTTGCAAGTAAAAGCCGAACACCAAAAGCCGTATGGTAAATTGCAACCGTTAGAAATTCCGAAATGGAAATAGGAGCACATTACCATGGATTTCATTACAAAGTTACCTAAAACGGCGAGAACCCAATTCAATTCGATTTCAGTTATAGTTGACCGGTTGACAAAAAGCGCTTTGTTTCTTCCCATTAGAGAAGTGATATCGTCGGAGACTTTGGCTAAGTTGTTTATCAAGGAAGTGGTCTCGCGACATGGGGTTCCTATATCTATTATTTCGGATCGAGATACTCGTTTTACATCTCGGTTTTGGGAAAAGTTTCATGAAGATATGGGCACGCAATTGAAGTTGAGCACGGCGTATCATCCTCAAACGGACGATCAAACCGAACGTACGAATCAAACTTTGGAAGATATGTTACGGGCATGCATCATTGACTTTGGTGGTAGTTGGGATGAGCATTTGCCTTTGGTGGAATTCTCGTACAATAATAGTTATCATACTAGTATCGGGATGCCGCCATATGAGATGCTTTATGGGCGTAGGTGTCGAACTCCCGTTTGTTGGGGAGAAGTGGGTCAAAGAGAGATCGGGAGTACCGATTTGGTTTTAGAGACAAATAGCAAGATCAATTTGATTCGGGAACATTTGAAGAAGGCTCAAGATAGGCAAAAGTCGTATGCCGATAGACGTAGGCGATTGATTGAGTTCCAAGAAGGCGATATGGTGATGCTTAAGGTTTCGCCATAGAAGGGTATTATTCGATTTCGAAAACGGGGAAAGTTAGCTCCTCGGTTTATTGGGCCGTTCAAGGTTTCAGCTCGTGTTGGTGAAGTTGCATATCGATTGGAATTACCCGAAGAGCTTGCGGGGATCCATAATACATTTCATGTTTCCCACCTCCGTAAGTGTCTTGCGGATGATTCCTCATGGATGCCTTTAGACGAGATCGAGCTAAACAATAAGTTAGAATATGTCGAGGAACCGATTGCTATCCTTGACGAGAAGGTGAAAATGTTGAGGAATAAAGAGGTGAGAACTTTCAAGGTTCAATGGCGGCGAAGTAAAGGTTCCGAGTTCACTTGGGAGCCCGAAGAGTTCGTGTTAGTTTATCTTCCCTCGTGTCATGCGGCTTGGATTGCGAGGTCGCAATCCGGTTCAAGTGGGGGAGAGTTGTAAGATCCTGTTTTCTTTTTGGGTTTGGACGCCGTCCAACAATTTGGGACGCAGTCCCAGATCGAAGACCTGGACGCCGTCCAACATTTTGGGACGCCGTCCAGAATGGCTGGCAGGCATGTCTTTTTGCTTTTAAATATCTTAGATGAGTAAATTGGTAATTTCACTTGGTGGATGAATTAAAGGCCCTAGATCAGTTTGGTTGAGCCTCATTACTCCATTCCTAACCACCAAACTTCATCCACTTAAATCCTAGTGAGAGAGTGTGATTCAAGTGTGAGAAAGCTCAAATCGAAGAAGAAGAAGCTTGTTTCGGGTTTTAGCTCGAGCATTAAAGTTGTTCATCTCCTCGTTAGCTTCGTTTTGATTGTTGTGGTAAGCCCTAAACTTGATTACCTTAGTTTAATGTGTTTAAGGGTTAGGGTTTGGGTTAGTATTGCACATAAAACCCATTTGTGAGTAATTTGGGGTTTTAGGTAAGTTTGGGTCATGAAGACCCAAATGGTGACTAACCTAGGGTTTTGAAAGGGTAAATGGTGTAAATGAGTCTTAAAGACCTAAGTAAATACTAATACACTTATAGTTAATGTTAGTGGGTGTGATTTGGGTTGTGGGTGACCCAAATGGGTGTGTTGACCTAGAAATGGGTAAAATGGGTCTTTGATGACCTAGGTTGTCTTGCATGTATGAAAACGAGTTAACTTTGTGGTTAAAAGTGTGTTAATACCTTAATTGGCTAAAGTTAGGGTTTTTGGTGAAGTTAACCATTATTAGGGTTAAAGGTGCAAAATGGGTCGGGATTGCACTTAGGGTCAAAAGACTCTAGATTGTTGAGTGAGTTGCTTGACCGACTTGAGTTGTGAATTGATTATGTGCTAAAATGTAATAGGTACGTTACATTGACGTTGCAAGTTCGGTTATCTTACACGAAGACTTTGAGGTGAGTGGAATAATTATATGCGTATGTATATAATGTATCTATTTGTTGTAGCGTGAAAGGTGTAGTGTCGAGGTGTTAAGACACCACGTTTCACGTGAAGAGTGTAGCATCGAGGTGTTAAGATGCCACTCGGGTGTAGCATCGAGGTGTTAAGATGCCACCTAGGAGTGTAGTGTCGAGGTGTTAAGACACCACTCCGTAAAATAATGAGTGTTGCATCGAGGTGTTAAGATGCCACTCGGGGTGATGTGCCGAGGTGTTAAGGTGCCACCCTAGGGGTTAGTGGTGCGAGGTGTTAAGTGCCCTAACGGAGGTTGTGAACACCGATGGCGTTTTCGCGAGCGCCGTTCCCTTGTACTATTGGTTAACCATGGTTATTTGTGTTGTAAGCATGTTATATTATTCGAGTTATATTTATATGCGGTTGTTATGCTAGCTTGGGGGTATTGATGAATTATAGCTTGTTATTGCGACGATAGGCTAATGTTGTTTGCTAGCATGTTTGCGGTTGTGTAAGTGTATGCAAGTAGGTATAATTATATATGTATTCGTATAATTATTGCATTCACTAAGCTTTGCTTACCCTCTCATTGTTTACTTTTTTTATAGGCTCGGGCGTTGACAAGGGTAAGAGCGTTCGATTGGATTAGTGATCTCCCGCTTGTTTTGTTAGGGGATGCTTTTGGGTGTTAGCTTTTGGAGTTCGACCGAGATTGGGTAGTTTAACCCCAAACACCATGCTCTAGTGTCGTTTGGAACTTAAACTTATATTGGGTCGAAACTTTTATTTTTGAACGAAACTCGTAAAATGGGCGATGTGGGCCCGATGGTGTAAAACTTGATTTGATGATGAAAATCTCTTAGTTTCACTTATATTGACTTGTGGTAAAAAGGTTTTCGTTTGAAAGTGTCGGGAAGCGGGTTTTCCGCTCGTGTGAGTTGGACCCGTGATCAGTAGCTGGAAGACCATTGGGACGCCGTCCCAATTTCTTGGACGCCGTCCCAGTTGTTTGAGCTGGACGCCGTCCCAAATGCTTGGACACCGTCCTACCTTTCTGAGCTGGACGCCGTCCAGGATTCTGGACGCCGTCCAGATGCACTGACATACAATTTTTTTTTTTTTTTGTATGCGTTTTGAGTTTATGAAGTCGGGTTGTTACATATCAGAAAAGTTTCGAGTACATTGATGATGAAAGTGTAAAATCAAACATATATTTGAATAATATACTTGATTTATTATGAGCTGGAATTCATTGAATTAAAACAGAGATTGTAGTTAATGATGGTTAAGTTGCTGATGAAAGATGTACATCATAGCATAATAGTAATATGAATTAACCGAGTAGTTAAGATTCACACATAATAGCTTAGTACGGAAAGATTTATTTTGATCTCAAAATTATATATATATATATATATATATATATATATATATATATATATATATATATATATATATATATATATATATATATATATATATATAAGATATACATATAATTTTTTAGGGAAAATGGGTTAATACTACATAACTCGTTGATACAATATACGCGTTATTGATTCGTAATGATGTCCACAGTGATTCTTGAACTGGCGGAGTTTGTGATGTTACAGGTGTTGCTGATTCTGACGATGTTGAAGGCACTGACTGCGCTGTTGATGTTAACGGTGCTGTTGATGCTGCTGGTAAAACAAGTCTAGCTTGTGAATCATGCATCATTCTTGTCAGGGTTTCTGCCCTTCCTTCTTTCATTTTGGTTCACTCATCTGATTTATGATTAGGGTTAGAATATATAATCTCTAAGACTTTAGAGATTACATAATCGCCGCGGAGTGTTTCTCCAATGAAGTTATGAATCAATACTTCATCGTTTATTGTTGTTGGTACTCCTTGGTATCTATGGTGCGTGTGATGTTGATATCTGATGTACAGATTGTGATGTTGAGGCGTGTGATTTGGATGTGATTGTTGGTGGTGGTAATGATACCGTTGACGATGGTGATACCATTGATACAGGTGATGCTGCTGGTGCTTAGGGTATTGAGGCTTGCGATGTTGATGTTACTGGCGGTACTGGTTATGCTGCTGGTGCTGCTGATGGTGTTTGTAACCTTCACACCATATTCTCCAAAGCCACTACCCGAGCGCGAAGCTCGTTGACTTCTTCTATTACACCGGGATGATCAGTAGTTCGGACAAGCGGATAAATAAAATCTAGAATTTGATGAAGTATATAATCGTGATGAGATACTCTGGAAATGAGAGAGAAAATGGTTTCTCGAACAGGTTCACCGGTAAGTGCTTCAGGTTCTTCACCAAGAGGGCAATGTGGTGGATGGAAAGGATCGCCTTCCTCTTGTCTCCAATGATTGAGGAGGCTACGAACCCATCCCCAATTCATCCAGAATAGTTGATGACTGATTGGTTGATCCATTCCGGTCACACTGCTTTCGGAGCTTGAGTGGGATTCCATTTCGGAATCCGAGGAACTTGAATTAATGACGAATTTCATTTCGTACGATTGAATAAAGGATTTTTCGATTGGAATGATTTCTGGCTATCGGATAGTATTCTATTTACATAGAATATCTATATATATAAAGCAAAAAATTTCATAGATTACGGAAAAATTTACGGGATATGTCAGGCAAAGTTTACAGTGACAGATACGTTAAGATATGATTTAGCAGATACGATAAGATATGAATTTTGTCTATACATTATTCATGCAATCAATGCAGTAGGATGTGTCTAGACTTAAGAACCTATCCCCGGTAAGTGCTTCAGGTTCATCGCCAAGAGGGCAATGTGGTGGATGGAAGGGATCACCGTCTTCTTGTCTCCAATTATTGAGGAGGGTACGAACCTATCCCCAATTCATCCAGAATAGATGACGGCTAATTGGTTGATCCATTCCGGTCACACTGCTTTCGGAGCTTGAGTGGGATTCCATATCGAAATTCGAGGGACTTGAACTAATGACGAATTCCATTTCGTTCGATTGAATAAAGGATTTTTCGATATGAAATGATTTTTCGGCTATCAGGTGGTATTCTAATTACATAGAATATCTATATATATAGCGCAAAAGATTTCGTAGATTACGGAGGAATTTACGGGATATGTCAGGCAAAGTTTACAGTAACAGATACGCTAAGATATGGATTAGCAGATACGCTAAGATATGAATTTTGTCTATACACTATTCATGCAATCAATGCAGTAAGACGTGTCTAAACTAAGAATTATAAGCAGGCAATTTCTGACAAAAATGATAAGCAAAACTTTTCACATGCAGACACGGTCGAAGTCCAGGCTCACTAATGCATCCTAACGACTATTAGTTAGACACACTAATGCAGACCTGGTTCGCTAAGACCACCGCTCTGATACCAACTGAAAGGACCCGTTCATATACATTATAAACGATTCACAATAGTTGATTACATCGCGAGGTATTTGACCTCTATATGATACATTTTACAAACATTGCATTCGTTTTTAAAAGACAAACTTTCTTTATAACGAAAGTTGACGGCATGCACACCATTTCATAATACATCAAACTATAATTGACATAATAATAATCTTGATGAACTCAATGACTCGAATGCAAAGTCTTTCAAAATATGCCATGAATGACTCCAAGTAATATCCTTAAAATGAGCTAATGCACAGCGGAAGATTTCTTTAATACCTGAGAATAAACATGCTTTAAAGTGTCAACCAAAAGGTTGGTGAGTTCATAGGTTTATCATAACAATCATTTCAATATATTAATAGACCACAAGATTTCCGTTTATAAATATATGTACACTCGCAAGTGTATAAAAGTATTCTATAAGTTGTAGGCACTCGGTAACAAGCCTTAACATTCATGTTTTACATTCATGTTTTACCCTCTGAAGTACACCAGATCAGGTGTGTTTAAAATAACCTCGAAGTACTAAAGCATCCCATAGTCAGGATGGGGTTTGTCAGGCCCAATAGATCTATCTTTAGGATTCGCGCCTACCGTACATAGACAAGTAGTTTAATGTTACCAAGCTAAGGGTATATTTCTGGTTTAAACCCATGTAGAATTAGTTTTAGTACTTGTGCCTATTTCGTAAAACATTTATAAAAACAGCGCATGTATTCTCAGTCCCAAAAATATATATAAAAGGGAGCAAATGAAACTCACCATACTGTATTTTGTAGTAAAAATACATATAACGTCATTTAACAAGTGCAAGGTTGGCCTCGGATTCACGAACCTATATTAATTATATATATTTATATGTTGGTCAATATTTGTCTAACAATTTTTGGTCAAGTCATAGTGTACCACAATCCTAATGCTCGAGACTAATATACAAAAGTCAACAAAAGTCAACTTGACCCAAAATGACTTCTAAAATTTATACGTGTTTATTATATAACTTAACTATAGTCGTTTTATATATTTAAATATATTTATTAGATTTTATAATAATAAAAGTCATTTATTAATAAAAATTTATATTAACGTTTATATATGATAAAATATACTTTTATATATCTTAAGTAGTAAAATTTATAAAGTTCACTTAATATCGTAAAACTATAGTGGTAAGCATTATTAATGTAATTATATTACGCGTGGTGAAAAATATCTTTGTATCCCCTATTTATTTGATAAAATAATATTGATCATAATAATAATAAGTAAAAGTTGTATTATTTTGTAATAATAATTATTATTATTCTATAAAAAAAATAACAATATTTATATTTACTAAAAATGGTATTATGATAAAATGATAATACTAACATAATAGTAATAATGATATTTTATAATAACAATGATATTTCTATTAAAATAATAACGACGATAGTAATAATAATCATTTTAACAATAATACTAAAATTCGGTTGACTATAACTTCTAATCCGTTCATCGAAACCATTCGATATCTAAATGAAAAGTTCTTAATTTTTCGCTAGCTTTCCAATGACATGCATATCATATACCCTGTCTCAGTAGCATATGTATCTAATTCAGGATTCAACAAACCTATCTAAGGACAATATCGAATGTACAAGCATGCATAATCCTATATACTCGAGCACTAGTCAGGGATACACTATTGATATATAAAAGTTAAGTTATGAGTGCTCACGTATCAATATTGAGATTCAATATTGCAGGAAAGTACGTAGACGCAACGGAGATGATAAACACTAGATTGACCTCACGAGCATACCCATGAACCATACCCATCACCTCCATAGCTATAACCCATAATTTTCTTAGCTTCGACTCATTCAAAAAAACTATTTTGAAATCACTCGGACAGCACTCCGTCGTAATATTTTATGTATACTAATAATATCTTGAAATAATACAGAGCAAATATATATATTTATATATATAAATCGATTGAGAGAGTTTAGAGAAATATATTTTCAAGTTTCTATGAAATAATGAAACCTATTGAATTCTATTTATAATAGATTTTTGAATTATTAAAGTGAATTATTAAAGTATGAATTATTAAAGTGAATTATTAAAGTATGAATTATTAAAGTGAATTATTAAAGTATGAATTATTAAAGTGAATTATTAAAGTTAAAGTAAAGTAAAAGTAAAGTAAAGGTAAAGTTAAAGTATAGTAAAAGTATAAAAACTATGTATGTATAATACGCGTATAAATATATATAATATTAATTTAAATCGTTATATATATTTAATGAAATAAAATATAAATATCATTATATTTATTATACTGGTTAAGTAATGAGTTGTCAAAAGTGATTCTAGATATTTATAAAAGTTATATACGTTTTAATAATAAAGTTCTTTTTAAACTGAAAACGTTTTTGTACGTTTGAAAATAGATTAATAGAATATTATAGAAACCAATTCTCCACTAGCTTTTGTCTAACTTTCGTAAATGATACTTTTTATTTTTATTTATAAATAGCTTTACAAATTATTCCGAATATCGTTAAGAGGAATAGATTTTCTCAAATCATAGTGGACCTCTCAACAGAGACTTGTAATCATAATTCAATGTTTCTGATAATTCAATCATTTAATATATATTTTTTTGTCGATAATCATATTGAAACAAATACGTTCATATAAAGCATTATACGTTTAAATACTTTGTTGACATTTTCAATTTATAACATATACACATATACATACATATTCATATATGTTCATTTAATGGTTCGTGAATTATTGGAATTTAGTCGAGGTTTAAATGAATGTATAAACATAGTTTAAAATCCTTGAGATTTAACTTAACAAACATTGCTTATCGTGTCAGAATAATATAAAGATAAAGTTTAAATTTAGTCGGAAATTTCCGGGTCGTCACAGTACCTACCCGTTAAAGAAATTTCGTCCCCGAAATTTGATAGAGGTCGTTATGGCTAACAATGAGAATGTTATTATGACGTAACGATTATGAAGTTTTATCATGTCTAAGAAGTATGGATAAAATAATTCGATTACTCGAAGCGTATGAGGAAAGTTATCGTAAATGAAGGAAATAAGATTATAGTGATTCGTCATATCTTTTGACATCATCACAATTGATCTTCAAATTTAAAGAAAATCTTTGTAATCTATGTTGGATTCGATGCTTCGGTGATTAAGGAGATTATGATTCTCTTCGAATTAATACGATAATCCATCTTGATTTCTCTGTCGGGTATTTCACTATAAATCCACCTCCTTCGTTTCCTTACAACTCACACCTTCTATTCTTTCTCCCTCAACTCATATTTTAAAGTATTTGTCAATATGCTTCATCTAGTACTGATTCTCGATATACTCCTCACTTTCATATCTGTCATTCTTCTTTTTCATCTGCCTCCAGAAGAATCTATTTACTTCTACTATACTCTCGGTTTTATAATGTTTTTAGTTCTTCCGTGTATTTATATTGCTATATGCATCGATATATACGGTTTATAATTTTTGGGTGGTTGTTGGGTTTTATATCTTCCCTTATATTTCAAAGCCCCTGCTTTTGTCTTCTATAATCATTGACATCCATAGTTAATGCTCCCTTCTATTTGCTGCGATTTATACTCCAATTTCTATTTTGAAGTTTTGTCCTTTCGTTTCTTCTTCTTGCGATTAAGCAACGTTTGTAATGGTCCAGTATTCGCAGATATGAATTTCAGAATGAACATAGTTAATGTTCTAAGAAGGAAATGGTAATGGCACGATCTTGATTTGTTAATTTACCAGAATACCCTGAAAAGACCGAATCATCAAAAAAATATATTCTTGATATTTTTAGAGATTAAATAGAATACAAGAGTCGTGTAACATGGAACATGATGACGGCATGGTCTGTGAATCGTCATGTCCCATTAGAAACTCAACATGACTTACTGTAATATAATCACGTTGATCAAGTGTCTTTATATTATACTAACTCATGCTTCAGTTCCCAACACTACTTCAAAACATTCATAATTTAAACTCGAAAGTTTATAGAATATAGAAACTAATAGTTTCTTATATGATATAACACTGATAGCGCAAAGAGATAAATGACTTCAGATAAGATTAGTTGTGAAAATATCTTCAGAAATATCGCGGATATTTATAATGAAAGATATGATAATATCTTAGAATTTCTAATATTGATGGATGATGATGAAGATTTATCTGTAAAGGTTTAGAATAAAGAGTAAGGTATTCGTTAATGACTTTATCAGACACTGAATCATTTGGATTCTTTGAAGGCAGATTTAGTCTTTGTGATTTGTCCACAGCCTCCTTCATAGTCTGTTCAATCCGTTTTTTAGTTCCAAACCTTCTCTTTTTCTTAGCTTTACCACCTTACTATTCTTTGTCATCAAACTTTTTACTGTTAAGATCGTTTACAGTTTTTGATGCTTCGTCAGCATTTCAAGAAATAGTTTGCAGTTCAAAATATTTTTCAGAACTTCACATTCAAAGTATGTAAGTCCAGGAGATAGACGTTTTACGTACACATATAACTGTTAGCGTAGATATGCTGCGAGATTTCAAAATACTGGTTACTGTTTTCCGATGATTCGTATGACAATTCTCGTTACAAGATGCGAATGAGTAAATGATGTGATTTCAATAAATATAATGATTTTTCAAAAAGTCAAAGATAATTGAAGTTGTTGGTAACTTTATTGCTAAGGTGGCGAGATATGAAAGGTCCCCAGTAACGATGATGAAAGGGCAACGTATCTATCGAGGTTATAATAAGACTAGTCCGACTGAAAAGTCGAAGTTGACTTGCTGGAGCTGTGACAAAACTGTCTACTTTGAAAAGGAATTGAAAAGTCATTTTAGCTAATAAATGCCAAAGGGTCTGACACGGATACGCGTCGAACTATGACTTTGGCTTCGAGAGCTTTTTAGGTACATAAATGTGGATAATATGTGGTTGGATCATCATCTCGATTGTTCATTGTTTGAAGTGTCTTAGAAAACTTCGGAGAGTTTGAACACAGTTTGTAATCGTTAATATACATACGATGTTCTAACACAGTTTTGAAGTCAAAGTATAGCTTTGAAAGATGTAGGAATCTAAGAGTGATGTCTTCTGTTAAATCATGACTTGGATTTTGATTTGTCAAAATCAGAATGCGTAATCAAATTTGGGTGAGAATGGTTGTTTTGATTACTATACAAGAATGTATATTGTTGTGAGATTTTGGGAGTATAGTTGATGATTTGCTTAATCAGATTCAAAAAATGTAACATATTAATTGTGAATTTATATATCTCTCGGGTATTACCTACCCGTTAAAAAAAAATTTCACAATTAATATTTTGTACAACAGAATTTTATTACAGTCTTTATGAAAATATATATGTGCATATTTTCTTCAAATGTAACATAGATTTAATGAGTTAATATAAAATTAAACTCATTTGATTTACGGTTGAAACTAGAACTGAATAATCCCTAAAGACTTTAGAAATTACATAACTTTTACGGAGTATTTATTGAATAAAATTGAAATTATGAATTAATACTTCGTTATTTGTTGGTGTTTGTAACCCTTGCACCATATTCTCTAAAGCCACTACTCGAGCGCGAAGCGCGTTGACTTCTTCTATTACACCGGGGTGATTGTCAGTTCGGACGAGTGGATAAATAAAATCTAAAATTTGATGTAGTATATAATCGTGACGAGATACTCTGCAAATGAGAGAGAAAATGGTGTTTCAGACCGGTTCGCCGGTAAGTGCTTCAGGTTCATCGCCAAGAGGGCAATGTGGTGGATGGAAGGGATCACCGTCTTCTTGTCTCCAATTATTGAAGAGGGTACGAACCTATCCCCAATTCATCCAGAATAGATGATGGCTAATTGGTTGATCCATTCCGGTCACACTGCTTTCGGAACTTGAGTGGGATTCCATATCAAAATTCGAGGGACTTGAACTAATGACGAATTCCATTTCGTTCGATTGAATAAAGGATTTTTCGATATAAAATGATTTTTCGGCTATCAGGTGGTATTCTAATTACATAGAATATCTATATATATATAGCGCAAAAGATTTCGTAGATTACGGAGGAATTTACGGGATATGTCAGGCAAAGTTTACAGTAACAGATACGCTAAGATATGGATTAGCAGATACGCTAAGATATGAATTTTGTCTATACACTATTCATGCAATCAATGCAGTAAGACGTGTCTAAACTAAGAATGATAAGCAGGCAATTTCTGACAAAAATGATAAGCAAAACTTTTGACATGCAGACACGGTCGAAGTCCAGGCTCACTAAAAGACAAACTTTCTTTACAACGAAAGTTGACGGCATGCACACCATTTCATAATACATCAAACTATAATTGACATAATAATAATCTTGATGAACTCAATGACTCGAATGCAACGTCTTTCAAAATATGCCATGAATGACTCCAAGTAATATCCTTAAAATGAGCTAATGCACAGCGGAAGATTTCTTTAATACCTGAGAATAAACATGCTTTAAAGTGTCAACCAAAAGGTTGGTGAGTTCATAGGTTTATCATAACAATCATTTCAATATATTAATAGACCACAAGATTTCCGTTTATAAATATATGTACACTCGCAAGTGTATAAAAGTATTCTATAAGTTGTAGGCACTCGGTAACAAGCCTTAACATTCATGTTTTACCCTCTGAAGTACACCAGATCAGGTGTGTTTAAAATAACCTTGAAGTACTAAAGCATCCCATAGTCAGGATGGGGTTTGTCAGGCCCAATAGATCTATCTTTAGGATTCGCGCCTACCGTACATAGACAAGTAGTTTAATGTTACCAAGCTAAGGGTATATTTCTGGTTTAAACCCACGTAGAATTAGTTTTAGTACTTGTGCCTATTTCGTAAAACATTTATAAAAACAGCGCATGTATTCTCAGTCCCAAAAATATATATAAAAGGGAGCAAATGAAACTCACCATACTGTATTTTGTAGTAAAAATACATATAACGTCATTTAACAAGTGCAAGGTTGGCCTCGGATTCACGAACCTATATTAATTATATATATTTATATGTTGGTCAATATTTGTCTAACAATTTTTGGTCAAGTCATAGTGTACCACAATCCTAATGCTCGAGACTAATATACAAAAGTCAACAAAAGTCAATTGACCCAAAATGACTTCTAAAATTTATACGTGTTTATTATATAACTTAACTATAGTCGTTTTATATATTTAAATATATTTATTAGATTTTATAATAATAAAAGTCATTTATTAATAAAAATTTATATTAACGTTTATATATGATAAAATATACTTTTATATATCTTAAGTAGTAAAATTTATAAAGTTCACTTAATATCGTAAAACTATAGTGGTAAGCATTATTAATGTAATTATATTACGCGTGGTGAAAAATATCTTTGTATCCCCTATTTATTTGATAAAATAATATTGATCATAAAATAATAAGTAAAAGTTGTATTATTTTGTAATAATAATTATTATTATTCTATAAAAAAATAACAATATTTTTATTTACTAAAAATGGTATTATGATAAAATGATAATACTAACATAATAGTAATAATGATATTTTATAATAACAATGATATTTCTATTAAAATAATAACGACGATAGTAATAGTAATCATTTTAACAATAACACTAAAATTCGGTTGACTATAACTTCTAATCCGTTCATCGAAACCATTCGATATCTAAATGAAAAGTTCTTAATTTTTCGCTAGCTTTCCAATGACATGCATATCATATACCTTGTCTCAGTAGCATATGTATCTAATTCAGGATTCAACAAACCTATCTAAGGACAATATCGAATGTACAAGCATGCATAATCCTATATAATCGAGCACTAGTCAGGGATACACTATTGATATATAAAAGTTAAGTTATGAATGCTCACGTATCAATATTGAGATTCAATATTGCAGGAAAGTACGTAGACGCAACGGAGATGATAAACACTAGATTGTCCTCACGAGCATACCCATGAACCATACCCATCACCTCCATAGCTATAACCCATAATTTTCTTAGCTTCGACTCATTCAAAAAAACTATTTTGAAATCACTCGGACAGCACTCCGTCGTAATATTTTATGTATACTAATAATATCTTGAAATAATACAGAGCAAATATATATATTTATATATATAAATCGATTGAGAGAGTTTAGAGAAATATATTTTCAAGTTTCTATGAAATAATGAAACCTACTGAATTCTATTTATAATAGATTTTTGAATTATTAAAGTGAATTATTAAAGTATGAATTATTAAAGTGAATTATTAAAGTATGAATTATTAAAGTGAATTATTAAAGTATGAATTATTAAAGTGAATTATTAAAGTTAAAGTAAAGTAAAAGTAAAGTAAAGGTAAAGTTAAAGTATAGTAAAAGTATAAAAACTATGTATGTATAATACGCGTATAAATATATATAATATTAATTTAAATCGTTATATATATTTAATGAAATAAAATATAAATATCGTTATATTTATTATACTGGTTAAGTAATGAGTTGTCAAAAGTGATTCTAGATATTTATAAACGTTATATACGTTTTAATAATAAAGTTCTTTTTAAACTGAAAACGTTTTTGTACGTTTGAAAATAGATTAATAGAATATTATAGAAACCAATTCTCCACTAGCTTTTGTCTAACTTTCGTAAATGATACTTTTTATTTTTATTTATAAATAGCTTTACAAATTATTCCGAATATTGTTAAGAGGAATAGATTTTCTCAAATCATAGTGGACCTCTCAACAGAGAATTGTAATCATAATTCAATGTTTCTGATAATTCAATCATTTAATATATATTTTTTTCGTCGATAATCATATTGAAACAAATACGTTCATATAAAGCATTATACGTTTAAATACTTTGTTGACATTTTCAATTTATAACATATACACATATACATACATATTCATATATGTTCATTTAATGGTTCGTGAATTATTGGAATTTAGTCGAGGTTTAAATGAATGTATAAACATAGTTTAAAATCCTTGAGATTTAACTTAACAAACATTGCTTATCGTGTCAAAATAATATAAAGATAAAGTTTAAATTTAGTCGGAAATTTCCGGGTCGTCACACCTATCCTACTCGAAAACCAGTTTTGAGATAATTTGTCCATGACCTCGTCGTAGTATTTTATGTATAATAATATCGCTCCTAATACTACTAATACTAATAATAATAAGATTAATATTAATAATCTTAATATTAGTAATAATAATAATATAAATATAAATATATACGGAGTAATATTGAGTGTTATGTGTGTGTTTAAAGTCCAGACGATCGAGCTTTTAAGCAATCTCTCCCACCTAACCCCCCATGCGATCGCATGGGGCTTGAATGGTATAGCCATGCGATCGCATGGCTAAGTGAACATGGCCACATACGACTTTTTGATCCTGCCGACACCTTTACATCTTACATTACACACATGCGTAAGTTATATATTATTTTTAATATATATTATATTTAATCTTTAGAATTAATTAAATATTATATTATATTTACGCTCATGGTAAAAATATAATTTTTACAAAAATGACACGGTCATGGTTTCACGACTCATGTACCACTTTCGGTTTTTCGAGCGCACTTTCGTAAGTTTAGAAAACTAGCCTTTTACGTTACGCGACGTGTACCTTTAGTAATAGTTTGATTTATTCATCAATAAATTACTTTGTAAAAATGTATCTTATAAAATTTGAGCGTCGTGGTCATTTGCTTCTATAAATCAGTGACTCGTTGTTTACCAAAATATATTATTTTAAATTGGGACGTTTTATGACTAAGTTAAAAAAATATATATGTTTTTATTTAAAATTGTAAGTTTGCACAATATATATATATATATATATATATATATATATATATATATATATATATATATATATATATATATATATTTGAAATATTTATCAAATGATATAATATTTAGTCTTTCAAAACCAAATAGATTTCAAAGTTCGTTTTAACTTGTTTTTAAATAATAGTAGTTATTTTACTAAATAATGTTTTAATATGAAAACTAAAGGGTTGCTTTATATAGGAACACGAGTTAATCAAGTAAAGTATATTTTTAAAATTTAAACGGAAATTATTACTAACTTTTGACTAATTCATGTTAATGACACTTTTGTAAATCACTTTTATCAAATATTCCGGATATCGTTAAAAAGGAAAGGTTTTCAAAATCAAAGTGGACCTCTTAACAGAGACTCGTAATCTTAATTCAATGTAACTGATAATTTAATCATTAAATCTTATCTTCTAATTTCATCGATAAACATATTGAAACAATTACGTCTATGTAAAATATTATACGTTTAATACTTTGTTAATGTTTTCCAGTTTTACATATACACATATACATATATAATCATAACCGTTCATTTACTAGTTCGTGAATCGTCGAAGTTTGGTCGAGGTTAAATGAATGTATGAACATAGTTTAAAATTCTTGAGATTTAACTTTACAAATTTTGCTTATCGTGTCGAAATAATATAAAGATTAAAGTTTAAATTTGGTCGGAAATTTCCGGGTCGTCACAGGTGCAGTGATATATGGAGGGATATAGGGAACTGGAGAGCCTCATCCAAAATCATGAGGGCAAAGTTCCTTGCACGATCGAAGCATAAATATAACAACCCTTACTTTTCGACCTCTGAAATTACTAAAATTTCCCTAGGTTTTTCTACATGACTATATGTATTAATTAATTAGGGTTGTTATATATACGATTTAATGAACGTTGACCGAATAGTGATTTTTAGTCAACAACGTACGCTTAAATAAATAATATAATTATTATAAACAAGGTTATATTATATAAATTTATATAATGTAACACTTTTCCTTATTAATTTAAATATATAACTATTATTACTTTTGTTATATAATTAATGTATTATATAATTAACTATATAATAAATACAAGTTATATATATAAAATAAATGTAATTTAGGAAACTAATAAAACTATAAGTAATAATTGTAATTAAATTAAAATCATAATTATTGATTATATATATATTACCCAAATTACTATATTTTTATATAAATTCGTATTTATTAATTAAGTAAAAATAAAAATAATTTGATAAAAAGTTTTTGAAATATATAAATCCATAATCTGTAAAAAATAAAAGTAAAAAAAAGTAAAAATAATAATATATATATATAAAGGATATAGACTAAACAAATACATCCTTATGTTGACTAATAAAAAAAAAACATAAACTAGTTCATCCTCTTATTGACTTAAGCTCCATCTTGTGTCCTATAAAAAGAGATCCAAACTAGTTCATTCTTGCACACAATTAACTCACTTCCTCTCTAAAAATATTGAAGAACTCTTGAAGTAATCTTTCCTTTTCATTTTCTTAATTATTTTTATTCATTTTATTTATTTCTTGTATTTTGTTTAGCCAATTGTTATTTTAAATTGTTAATAAATATTCAAATTAGTAGTATTTGTTTGGAAATTATTTAGAACAGTAGTAGTACTTATTATAAATAATTATGATAAGTTTTGGAATATTATTTGTAATTAATTACGAATTAAGTACTAATTAAACACGAAAACCATATAAAATTCGTAATAAAATATTAAACAGTAATAAAAATAATTATAATTTTTTTTTGAGATTATTATACTTTTATAAACAATCAAAAATTATAAAAATTAAATAAATGGGTCGATTAGTATTTAAATAGAATTTACTTTTGCATTATTCTAAACCAAGAGAAATAATAAAGAAAATACAAAATAAATATAAACGTGTTTTAAATCTATTTTTATAAAATTTTTATATGATTATTAGCATCACTAGATACTGCAAAAAATATAAAAATTAATTTTAAATTGTTTTTCCAATTTATTTAATTATAGGCCGATTAGAATGGTTAAATAATTAAAAAACATTAAATAAATAATATTTCGATATAAAATTTGATTTAATAATTTTTATAACATTTTTACAGAATATAGAACCTGTAAAAAATATAAAATTATTTATTTAGGTCGATTTAATTTTTATTACCTATTTAATTTTGATTTAATCTAAACCGAGAACATATGCAAAGAAAAATGGAAATAAATTTAAAAACTTGGAAAAATTATTTTTGTAAATGTTTCTACTGATTCATATGCCTAACTAGAGTTATAAAAATTATGAACATAATTTTTAGGTGACTAATGGAATTAATCAACAAATTAAATCGTATATGTATATAATTCGGCTAAACTAATTAAATACATATAAATACATTAATATTATATTGTTACTATTATTATAAAACATCAAAATAATACTTATAATAACTAATTAATTCCTTTCCTTATTATACTAAAGAATTAAAAAAAATTAAAAATCAATAATAAAGAATAATACTTATAACTTAAATTAATAATGATAACATACACGATAATGTGAAATTACTCGAATGTCAACGCTACTTATGGCCTAGGGTGATCCTTGGTACCATTATGGGACGCTTGTGGATCTCGAATGCCAAGACTTAGATTCTGGTCAAGAGATCCTGGACCGACCGATAACAATAGATCATTCAAGTGACTCGGCGGTGGCATAGATGTTTGGGTATGGTGCACAATATCAAACCCGACTATAGTAATCATAGACTCACTAAGTGAACAACACCTAGTCACCTACACATTTAATAAGTGGTGGACTTATTGAGAACAACTCACTAGTGTTCAACACTAAGTTACTAAACATAGAAACTTACTAAAAGTGGAAACTTACTAAGAATGGGAACTTAGTAAAACGAACTACACACTTGCATACTTAACTTAAACTTGGGCAAACATTTAACTACTCTTAAATGTCGTTAGGTTGACTTTCTGCTCACAATCATCCAACTCTTCTCATCCGAGGAATAACAAACTCTTCTCCTACTTACTAAGGTGAACTTCATAGCCCCACTTACTATTGCGCAATTTATTTAAACTTACTGGGGTGAGACACATGCTTCTTTTAATATTTACAATTTAGACACAAGTACCAACTATTAAACTGTGCTATACCTGGCTATGTCCTGCAAGTCCCCACTGTGATATTTTTAATTGCTTTTACATAACGCATTCTTAATTATTGGTGGTAGGCCTATCGGGAGTAACGTCCCCGATACATTTGACCAAGTCATTGTATTACTTAATAATGATTCAAACTGACAAGGACAGTACAACTTGTCACGGGGCAAACTTTGAAACTGTTTAGTCTAAATATCACAAACTTGGCACTACTTTTAGATCCCTGCGAGATCTACTTTTATAAATAAAAATCTTGTGGTCTAAACAACGGTCAACTATTTTGTTAAACCTATGAACTTCACTCAACCTTTTTGGTTGACACTTTAGCATGTTTTGTCTCATGTTACGATTGATCAGCTTACTCTTATCTGAGTGATGCTACTTGGACTCTAGGACTTAAAGAAAGAGTCACATTCATTATTTATGCATTTATTTACATTCTTTTAATTTCAATTCTTGTAACGACATTCCATTTCTTTCCACTGCGTACTCAATAAAGTTTGTTTTTATCATATAGTGTCGTTCTCATTATATAATATGTTGGTATTTTTGATATTAATGTCACATTCACCCAGGCCCTAACTGGGGGTGTGATAATAAAGGAGAGATCCAATCTACTTCAAAAGGGAAAAGAAAGTGAGGCAAACCTCCAGTCAGCAGCAACCCAGTCGAAATCCACAAAAGAATCGTAGTTCAACGTGTAATCTGTCTAAAAGGACCAAGTCGCAGAAGATTTTCGGATGTGGTGGACAAGATAGTGGAAGATGCTCTAATGAAAGTGTTGATTTAGGCGATTTTGCCCAGCAAATTGGCCTAGAATGGGAGAATAATCAGGTCTAACCTTTTCATCCCCTATCTCATTTTTTTGACTTTCATTATGAAAATCCTATCACTTAATATTGGCAGTTTTGGGAAGGGGAAGGATAGTAAGGTTAGTGACTGTAGGAAACTTTATCTCGTGAAAAACCTTTTGTCGTGTCATTACATGAGACCAAATGTAATACCATTAATAGAATTTGGGTCTCCATGATACGGGGTTCAAATGATTTTGAGTTCATCCAAAAAGAAAAGGTCGGGAATTCGGGGGGTATGTTGTTAATATAGGATACAAATGAATTCGAAGCCGAACATACAATTATTGATGACTTTTTCATTGTCGTTAAGGGGAAATAGAAAGGGAAGGGGGCTGACTCTATTATAGTTAATGTTTATGGCCCTCATGATGATGAAAACAAGAAAAAACTGTGGTCGAGTCTTGAAAATCTTGTAGGTGGCCGGGACATTGTGTGGGTTCTTTGCAGGGATTTCAATGAGGTAAGGAATGACTCTGAAAGGCAAAACTGTGAATATATCGAAAGGCGAGCCAGGTGGTTTAACGAGTTTATAAATAAAACAAAATTGATCGATGTGCCTATGGGTGGAAGAAGATTTACTAGAATCTGCGATAACGGAATCAAATTTAGCATGCTTGACAGATTCTTGGTTTCGGAAGAGTTTAGTGAAATCTGGGCAACCTTTCAGTATTAGCGTTGGAACGGAAATTATCGGACCATTGTCCCATCGTTCTTCGAGATAGAAACAATGATTTTGGGCCGAAACCAACAAAGATATTTGATAAATGGTTTGAGTTGGAAGAGTCGGTTAAAATAATTAAAGATACATGGAGCAAAAGTCAGGAGGGTAGACGCTTAGACTTCAATCTGAGAAATAAAATGAAAAATGTCAAGTTAGCCCTAAAAGATCGGAGTAAACAAACGTCCCGGAAAATTGATGTTAAAATTGAGGATTTAAATAAAAAGGTGACTGACTGGGAACAGGTGGCTGAAAGGAGGGTGATTTCAAGTGATGAAAGAAACAGATGGTTAAATGGCAGGAAATCGTGGATCAAGAAATGTAGTGTCAAATCAAATATGATGAGGTAAAAGTTAAGATCCAATTGGGTTATCGAAGGCGACGCCAACACTAAGTATTTCCACTCATCGATGAGAAGGAGGTACGCAAAGTGCAACATCCGAGGGCTATATTTAAATGGCATTTGGAACGAGGACCCAATAGACATCAAGCAAGCAATAACAAATCACTTAATGAGGCTCTTTAAAAAGAGAAATGGTAGTACCAGAATGAGGATGTCAAACGAGGTAAACCTGAATCCTTCGAATCTACTCACGGCTGACCAGTCCGAGGCCTTAGAACAGAGATTTACAGAAAAAGAAATCTTTCGAAGCGATAATAGATTGTTGCAGCACGAAAGCTTCAGGGCCGGATGGGTTTAAATTCAGTTTTTTCAAACCTCATTGGGATCTTATTAAGGAAGATGTTGTTAATGCTCTAAACTGGTTTTGGGAATATTGCGAAATTTCCAAGGGGTGCAACGCCTCCTTCATCACCTTGGTACCAAAGAAAAATAACCCTCTAAATTTGAACGACTTCCGCCCGATTAGCTTAATAGGAAGCTATTACAAAATATTCGCGAAAGTACTATCAAATAGGGTTAGGAAGGTCATTCCCAAGCTTATCGGTGATGAGCAAAGCGCATTCATAAAGGGTAGATACATTCTTGATGGCGCACTTATCGCGAATGAATCCATCGAGTACCTCAAGAAAAATAGGAGGAAAAGCCTTATGTTTAAAGTAGATTTCGAGAAGGCTTTTGATAGCCTAAGTTGGGACTTTCTCCTTGAAATGATGAGAAAAATAGGGTTCAGTGTCAAATGGAGGAAATGGATACTTGCTTGTCTCGAGTCGGCGTCCATATCCGTTTTAGTCAACGGATCCCATACTCAAGAGTTTAAACTCGAAAGAGGAGTTCGATAAGGTGACCCGCTAGCACCCTTTCTTTTCATTATTGCGGTGGAAGGCTTAAACCTTCTCACAAAAAAGGCCATTGATAATAAACTTTTCAAAGGAGTTGAGATTGGCTCGGATAAGGTAGTGGTATCTCACTTGCAATACGCGGATGACACCTTATTTCTCGGAGAATGGGGTAGACAAAACTTTAACAACTTGATGAAGTTACTTAACTGCTTCGAGAGAGCTCCAGGTCTTAAAATAAACTTCTAGAAAAGCAAAGTGTACGGCATCGAGGTTGTAAAGGAAGAGGTAGAACGAATGGCTCGTCGTGTTGATTGTAAAGTTGGTGAGTTCCCATGCACGTACCTAGGGTTACCTATAGGGCAAAACATGAATCGAGTGGAGAGTTGGAAGCCCATTATTGATAAATTCAATTCTTGACTTGCGGATTGGAAAACCCGAACTATTTCATTCGGTGGAAGGTTGACGCTAGTAAAGTCGGTTCTAAATTGTCTACCGCTATATTACTTTTCCCTCTTTCGTGCTCTGTCGAGTGTCCTTAAAACCTTAGAGAGTATTAGACGAAATTTTTATTTGGGGTTGAAAGGGGGGGGGGGGGGGATAACTCAAAAATAACGTGGGTAAAATGGGAGGATACTCTCTTGCCTTATAGCGAGGGAGGTTTAAACAATGGGTCGCTCTCCGGGAAAAACTTAGCCCTCTTTGGGAAAATGGTTTTGGCGTGTCAAAATCGAGTCACATTCTTTTTGGGTCAAAGTTTTGAAAAGTATTTATGGGTCTAACGATCTACTCATTCCTCACGGTTCCAATAGGCCGAGAGGGAAGGGTAGCACATGGCTTAACTTTGTGCGTGCAGGGTGCAACATTGAGGAGATTGGCATCAACCTTAGAGCCTCTTTTGTCAAAGTAATTAGTGATGGTAGTTCAAGGCAATTTTGGAATGAACCGTGGTGCTCTGATACACCTCTAAAGGATATCTTCAAACGGCTACATCACCTTGAAACGGACCCGCAAGCTACTGTTCAGGATCAAGTTATTTGGGACAGAAGCTCGTGGTCAGCAATGTGGTCTTGGCGTCGTGATGTTACGAGTCGAGCTCTAGATGAACTTCGAGAGCTTTCTAATTCAATCAACAGGTATACAAAACAGGATAGGAGCTTGGATGGTTGGCATTGGAAGCTTGCAACAAATGGTATATTCACAACAAAAAAATTGGCGGCTTTGATCGAGGAAAAAACAATGATTGATGGGAGAGTGAGAAAAGAAACTCTAAAATATAATCTAGTTCTGGGTAAAGTCGAAGTTTTCTTATGGAGAGTTCTAAAGAAACGTATCCCGACGCGTGTTGAATTGGATAAAAGAGGAGTCGTCTTAGATTCCACATGTTGCCCTGTGTGTGGCGATGGAGTTGAAACGATTGATCACTCTTTAATCCTTTGTAGACATGCTCTCGATGTGTGGGAAAGAATCTACAAGTGGTGGGGTGTAACACCCTAGGCAAATCCCACATCGCCCACGAACATGAGTGATCATGGGATTATAAGGTAATACTCGCGCTTAAATGACACAACGCGTTTTGGGATCACAGGCTGAGTAGAAGTGCGAGTACGTTGTGGTTAAGCGTGCTCGGGCGAGAGCACTACCAGGATGGGTGACCTCCTGGGAAAGTGCTTCTCGTGTGTGGTCGCCAAGAAAAAGCCGTGCGCCTGCGGGCAAAGCGGACAATATTGTGGTCATGTTAAGCTGGGGTGTTACAGAATGGTATCAGAGCCACTCATGTGCCGTTGGGGGTGGTGGGGCAAACCTCATCGAGGACGATGAGTCCCTAAGGGGGGGTGAATGTAACACCCTAGGCAAATCCCACATCGCCCACGAACATGAGTGATCATCGGATTATAAGGTAATACTCACGCTTAAATGACACAACGCGTTTTGGGATCACAGGCTGAGTAGAAGTGCGAGTACGTTGTGGTTAAGCGTGCTCGGGCGAGAGCACTACCAGGATGGGTGACCTCCTGGGAAAGTGCTTCTCGTGTGTGGTCGCCAAGAAAAAGCCGTGCGCCTGCGGGCAAAGCGGACAATATTGTGGTCATGTTAAGCTGGGGTGTTACATGGGGTTTGGGACCGGTTATAAATCTAAGCGTTAATGAAGCTTTTCGAGGGGAAATTGGGCGAACGATATCTCCTTTGGGTTCAAAGTTATGGCAAGCAACGGAATGGACTTGTGCTTATCTTCTATGGAACAATCGCAACCAAAAGGTTTTTGCGAACAAGAGTTGGAATGGACCTTCGGCTCTAATGGAAATTCAACTTAAATCTTTTGAATGGGTGTCCGCTCGCATAAAAAACGTGAAGATCGAATGGCTAACATGGCTGCATAATCCGAGTTTTTATTTCTCTTAGTCTCCTAGCATTTGTATAGTTGTGTAATTATTTTTCTGCTCCTGTATTTTCTTAGTTGCTGCCTTTGCAACTCCACATGTGTTGCAGCTAAAAGTGCCTGCATTCTTGCTCATGTTTCTGTTTTTGTATACTGGGTTTGGGCTCCCTTTTCAGCCCATTTCGAGTTAATTGATTAGCCTGCTTTTCGAAAAAAAAGAAAAAAGTATTTAAAAGAATGACTTTCTTAACAATTAAAAATCTTATTGTCAACATATGCCACCTTGAGAGACAATCCAAAAAAATCAGGAATAAAATCCAAACCTGTCCCTAGAGTTTAGAAATCATTGATTAGGTTTGAGCACCAAGAATCCCGCATAAATGAAAAAACGATCACATCTATTTGAAACTCTATGTATATGAAACAACAATAAACCTCTTATGATGGTGATAGTTAGTTTCACCATAAAATCGATAAATCCATCACAATTGAGTATTTTGTAGTTGAAAAGTACAAGTTTTTAAAGTACGGTAGTGACGTATTGCATGAAACAGGTACTATAAAATTCATATCAACACCTTTGGCATTGAAATTTGACTTTGGACGGGTGACAATCCATACGGGATGACTCGTGTTATTATGTCCTTATAAAGAGTAATTGTTACATTAAATTGAATTAGAAAGGTTAAAATGACAATTAAAATATTTACTCCCTCCGTTTCAATTTAATAATCCAAAGACAAAAAATACACAGTTTAAGAAAAAGTGACTGTCACATGTACTTTTTTGTCTACTTTTTCCCTACTTTTCAGTTTTACCTATTACTTTTTACATATACTTTTGTCTTAAAAAAAAAAGCAAGGGTATAAAAGTACTTTAAGCAATTATTCTTTTCCATTTATGGAAGTGTACTATTAATTTGGGACGGACGAAAAAGGAAAAATGGACTATTAATATGGAATGGGGAGAGTATAAAATTTGGTGATGCACTATACTTGGTGTTAGGTTCGGTGTCGCATTATATTTGGTGTAAACTTCTATAAAATTGATACACTATAAATTGCATCAATCACAATAATTTAGTTAGAACTAGTTGTGGAGCCCTCGTTTCGTGTCGGGGGCTCCGTTTTGAATGCGAGTTAAAAAAAAAGTCTTGATCTATTTTGTAAAAAAAAAATTTTTCGACATCTAACATTGAAGGGTTGTTCCTTTTGTGAAAGTTGCTTTTTTTAGCGTTTTTTTTTTTAATTTTTTTTTTTATTTTTAAAGTTAGTTGATCTATTTTGTAAAAAAGAATGTTTTTCGACATCTTTTACTAGCATTGAAGGGTTGTTCATTTTATGAAAGTTGCCTCTTTTATAGTTGAGGAAGAAAAGAGAGAAAGGAAAAAAGGAAAAAAATAGTTGATTTTTTTGTAAAAAAATATTTTTTCGACATTTTTTGATAGCATTGAAGGGTTGATTCTTTTACGAAAGTTGCTTACTTTTATCGTTGGAGAAAAAAAGATGAAATGACGAAAATACCCCTAGTTATTGTTGGTGAATAGTGAAGTAGTGTTTTGTCTGTTAGTATATATATAAATAAATAAATAAATATAAATAAATTATCTATCTATTTAAATATAAATTTTGGGTTTTTGACAAATACATTGGATGGCGAAGCTGGAGGTTTTCCAGCCGATTATTAATCCATTTTCAATTTCTGATTTACTTACCAGAATATAATTATTATATTATATTATATTTACTTTATATAAGTATAAAATATTTAATTTAATTTAATTTAATTTAATTTTTTTATACACTTGGTTGTACGCCAAGGCACCGCTATCCTTCCAAGTTCCAACTTTACACCACAAGAAACGCGTGTAACCAACAAATAAAACATTTGAAAAACTTTATAAAAAGTAAATTTAATATAATATTTTAGGATATTGATGAGCTCACTGAAATTAATTTTGTGCTCAACCGTAAAACTGATATTTGTGTTTCGAGACCACCAACAAGGTGGGATATAAGTATAACCACTTGAACATAGCTCAAGTAGCCATCGAGTCTCAATAAAGGAGATTCGTGTTCGAATTTTGGTAACGCCCGAGATCGAATTATTTGAGCTTCTGACAAGAGGAGACGTCAATGTGCGTAATTCACCCGGTTACGGCTCTTGTCACTAACGAGGCTCGTTACCCAGGGAATTTTTTTTTTTTGTTTGGAAAGGCAATATATTAATAACAACCAATAAATGTACAGGACGGGGCATAAAACAGAACCCCAGGACTCGATACAAATACATGAAGCTTACGAGACAAAAAGACTTAATAGGATGTTAAGGTAGTAGCCTAACAAGTCAATATGGTTGTCGCTAGTGTGGACCCAATATGGTTGTCGCTAAAAAGGTTTTCTGTGTGAACTCAAAAACAATAGTGGATGTGAGATCTATTAGTTTTGTGGATTTTTGAGTAATGTTGTGGGGAAGTTTGTGGGATGCTTGTAAGTGATACAACAAAATAGGATTAAGACAGGTGAAAAAGTGAATATGATAAAACAATACCCGTAATATAATACGGAGTAATGGAATACGATTGTTGCTCACTCCATTCTTTCTTAACTAACAGCTAAAAAGTTTCGAGCAAGAAACGTCCCATTTTTTATGGTCTTGGACGTTTTCCAGCTCCACATCATCTTCAACGGGGTCAAAATACAGCGTGATGAATGGTCCAAGTTATAACCTAATAAGAGTTATCAATTTTAGTTAATAGTTAATTAATATAATAGTATTTGGGGAGGGGGGTTTAAATATCGGGTCAATTAAAAGCAAAAATTTAGCCTTACTAGGCAAGTGGTGGTGGTTTAATACCGAAGCCGAATCCGACTGCCTATGGGTTAAACTTATTCGTAGCATTTATGGAATTGACTGTGACCTACGGGAGGGGAATGAGCTTGCTCATATCTCGACCGTAGGTATTTGTAAAACATTATTCGTGCAGGTTTTCATATTGATGAATTACAGATTCCATTCAGATTTTCTTTCAAGAAAGCAATAGGTGATGGCGGATCTACACTTTTTTGGCGTGAACATTGGTGCGGGTGTGACAAATTATGCAATTTATTTCCAAGATTATTCAGGCTTGAGACTATACCGAACGCGACAATCAAAGACAGGGTTTCGAATATCCAAGCTAATGAGCTGCAGTTTACGTGGGCCTGGGCTAGAGAGTTACTGGGCCGTAACATTGGTGAACTGCAGTCCATGATTGGGACTGTTTCGGTGGCGGCTACAGGGTTCCAACACAGCAATGCTACAACGGACAAGTGGAGGTGGGAGCTTGCATCTAATGGGCAATTCACGATCAAGAAGCTTGCGTCATTAATTGATGGTAAGCTGCTACAGTCCGCAGGTGTGGCGATTCTTAAAGAAAGACTACCCGTTCGGGTTAAGTTAGACAAACGCGTCATTGATCTTCATAGTGTTAGGTGCCCCGTTTGTGACGACAATATTGAAACAGTGGAGCACACGTTCTTGTTATGTAAATACGCCGCGGATGTTTGGTCTCGGGTGTACCGGTGGTGGAAGTTAGATGGTGGGAGCTGTTGGGTTATTGGTTTCCAATTAATGAGAAAGGCCCAAGCCCAACAAAATAGGCCCAAGATGCTAGTTGACTTAGTCAATCATTTTAGGGCATTTTAAACTTCAAGTGTGCATTCATTTTTGGTCATAAGAGAGATCAGAGAGATCAAGAAAAAGTGTGAGATATTCCATTCCCGGTTTTGAAAACAGCAGGTCAGAACAGAGACGATCCCCGGAGATCTAACCGTTGGATCTTCATCAAATTTGGGCTGTGTCTTCCTGACATCAGTGCCAAGATTTTCAACCGTTGAATTCGTCTAAAGAGGCCTGTAGCTCGTGTTCTCGCTGCTGGAACAGAGGGCAGTTTATTGGGTGAATCATTCATCTTTTGTCTTTAATTTCTTCATATACTTGTTGATTATTGTTGTTCAAGAGTATGATGATGTTGTATACCTCTAGTTGATCTAGAGAAGGATTATTGTATTGCTCTCTTTGTTGATGATAGTGGAACATTTAGTGGCTTACGAGTCCCGTAGTTTTTTACTCTCGATTTTGAGAGGTTTTCCACGTAAAAAGTCTCGTGTGTATTGTGTGTGCTCAATTATTTTGTATTTGCTGATTTGGGACAGAATTGGGGCTGATTTGTGGTGATTGTGGTATACCTTATTTGTTAGTTTTCTCACAGGTTCATATGGGTCGGGAAATGCTTGTCAAACGGATGTTTGTTTCCGTTTTGTAGATTGCCCGTTGTGACCATTTTCCCATCAAATTGGTATCAGAGCTAGGTTATTTGATTTGACTTGTGTGAAAGATGGAAGCTAATACAAGTAAAATGATTAGTTTAAATGGTTCAAATTATCATGTTTGGAAAGGTAAAATGGAGGATCTTCTTTATGTGAAAGATTATTATTTGCCTGTTTTTACTGAGGATAAACCTGAGGAAAAATCTGATGCTCAATGGAAAATTTTGCATAGACAAGTATGTGGGTATATTCGGCAGTGGGTTGATGATAATGTTGTGAATCATATTACTGGGGAGACTGATGCTAAAGCCTTATGGAAAAAGCTTGAGCAGTTATATGAACGAAAGACTGGGAATAACAAGTTGTTCTTAATTAAGCAGATGATGGCTTTGAAGTATCATGATGGGACTCCTATTACAGATCACCTAAATGCATATCAGGGTATTATAAATCAGCTTGCAGGTATGGGTATCAAGTTTGAGGATGAGATTCAGGGTCTCTGGTTACTTGGTACATTACCGGACTCTTGGGAGACTTTTAGGACATCTTTGTCCAACTCTGCACCTAATGGTACTATCACCATGGAATTGGCTAAGGGTAGTATTTTGAATGAAGAGATGAGAAGAAAGTCACAAGGTTCCTCTTCACAGTCAGATATCTTGGTCACAGAAACGCGGGGGAGAAGTCATAGCAGAGGTCAGGGTAAAAGAGGCAATCATCGTAGCAGCTCACGCAAAGGCAAATTTGCTAACGTTGAGTGTTATAATTGTCATGAAAAGGGGCACACAAAGTGGTATTGTCCAAAGTTGAAGAATGAGAAGAAAAAGGCATATGACAAGAATAAACAAAAGAAAAGTGATGGTGGTGATGATGATAAGGTTGAAGTTAACGCTATCACAGATGAGTTCTTTGTTTGTATTGATTATGATATGATCAATCTTACTCATGATGACACGAGTTGGATTGTTGATAGTGGTGCTACATGTCATGTTGCAATTTGTAGAGATCACTTCTCATCTTACACTCCAGGTGACTATGGATTTGCTAGGATGGGTAATGCCGGGTTATCAAAGATCGTTGGTATTGGAGATGTTTGTTTGAAATTTGACACGGGAATGGAGTTAGTTTTGCATAATGTAAAACATGTTCCGGATATGAGACTTAATGTTATTTCAACAGGCATTCTTGATGATGATGGTTATTATAACGGTTTTGGTAATGGTATTTGGAAACTAACTCTTGGTTCTATGATAGTGGGAAGAGGCAAGAAAGACTCAAGATTATACATCACGCGTCCGAAGATCATCCAGAACATTGTTAACGCAGTGGACAATGTTGATTCTACTGAGTTGTGGCATAAAAGACTTGGCCACATGAGTGAAAAGGGGATGTCTATCTTGTTCAAGAAGAATGTGTTGTCGGGTGTTAGTGGTATTGATTTGAGTAAGTGTTCTCACTGTTTGGCAGGGAAACAGACCAGAGTTGCGTTTAAGAGTCATTCTCCTTTTCGAATGGAGAACATACTTGATCTAGTTCATTCGGATGTTTGTGGGCCTATGAAGACTAGGACACTTGGTGGATGTTCCTACTTTGTTACATTCATCGATGATCATTCCAGGAAGGTGTGGGTTTATACCTTAAAGTCAAAGGATCAAGTATTTGAAAAGTTTAAGGAATTTCATACACTAGTTGAAAGGCAAACGGGGAAGAAACTCAAGTGTATTCGGACTGATAATGGCGGTGAATACATTGGCAGATTTGATGCTTATTGTAAGGAGAATGGTATTCGGCATCAAAAGACTCCACCAAAGACACCTCAGTTGAATGGCTTAGCAGAGAGGATGAACAGAACTTTGGTTTAGAGAGTTAGATGTTTGCTTTCACATGCAGGGTTGTCCGATTCCTTTTGGGGTGAGGCTTTAAATACGGCAGTTCATATTATTAATCTAACCCCTTGTGTTCCTTTGCATTTTGATGTTCCTAACAGGGTTTGGAGCGGCAAAGATGTTTCTTACCGTCATTTACGAGTTTTTGGATGTAAAGCTTTTGTTCATGTTCCCAAAGATGAGAGGTCAAAGCTTGATATGAAGACTAAGCCATGTGTATTCCTCGGCTATGGTGAAGATGATTTTGGGTACAGGTTATATGATCCAGTTCAGAAGAAACTCGTACGAAGCCGAGATGTTGTATTTACAGAAGATCAGATGTTAAAAGATGTTGATAAGACAGATTCAGTTCCTCAACCTAGTGCTGATCTTGTTGATTTGGATCCAGTTACTCCACAACATGTTGGAGATGATGTTCATAATGATGAACATGGTACTGATGATGATTATGCTCCGGAGCAGGTAGAGATTCCAGTACCAGATGTGCCCCCATTTGTCCCACTTAGGCGGTCTACCCGAGACCGTCATCCTTCTGTTAGATATTCTGCTGATGAGTATGTATTAGTTACTGATGGGGGAGAGCCAGAATGTTATTCAGAAGCAATGAAAGATGAGCATAAGAAAGAGTGGGGTGAAGCTATGCAAGATGAGATGAATTCCTTGCATGAGAACAATACTTATGAGCTGGTGAAGTTACCTAAAGGCAAGAGAGCTTTGAGAAACAAATGGGTATTCAAAGTGAAGACAGATGAGCTTACTTCACAACCAAGGTACAAAGCTAGGTTAGTCGTTAAAGGATTCAGCCAGAAAAGGGGTATTGATTTTGATGAGATTTTCTCACCGGTTGTGAAGATGGGATCTATTCGAGTGGTTCTTGGATTAGCTGCTAGTCTTGATCTTGAGGTTGAACAGATGGATGTCAAGACTGCTTTTCTTCACGGTGATTTGGATAAGGAAATCTACATGATGCAACCTGAAGGTTTTCGGGTTAAGGGTAAAGAAAATTATGTTTGTAGACTTCAGAAAAGTTTATATGGGTTGAAGCAAGCACCGAGACAGTGGTATAAGAAGTTTGAGTCGGTTATAGGAAAGCAAGGCTACCGAAAGACAACTTCAGATCATTGTGTTTTCTTTCAGAGGTTTGGTGATGATGATTTCATCATATTGTTGTTATACGTTGATGATATGTTAATTGTTGGTAAAAATATTAAAAGAATTGCGCAGTTGAAGCGAGAATTGAGCAAGTCTTTTGCTATGAAAGACTTGGGGCCAGCAAAACAAATTCTTGGCATTCGGATTTCTAGAGATAGAGGTGCTAAGACGTTACATATATCACAAGAGCAATACATTGAAAAGGTGTTAAGTAGATTCAACATGAAGAATGCTAAAGTGGTTAGTTCCCCTCTTACAAACAACTTTAAGCTAACAGAAAGAGATTGTCCTACTTCAAAGGAGGATGTTGAGGAGATGGATATAGTTCCATATGCGTCAGCAGTTGGTAGCTTGATGTATGCTATGGTGTGTACTAGGCCAGATATAGCTCATGCGGTAAGTGTTGTTAGTCGGTTTATGTCAAATCCGGGTAAGAAGCATTGGGAAGCGGTTAAATGGATTATGAGATACTTACGAGGTACTTCAAAGTTAGGTATCACATTCGGAAATGGAGAGCCGGTGCTTGTTGGTTATACAGACTCAGATATGGCAGGAAACAAAGATAACATGAAATCCACTTCTGGATATTTGATGACTTTCGCAGGGGGAGCAGTTTCATGGCAATCAAGGTTACAAAAGTGTGTTGCATTGTCTACAACCGAGGCTGAGTATATGGCAGCAACAGAAGCGTGCAAAGAACTATTGTGGATGAAAAGGTTTCTACAAGACCTTGGGTTTAAGCAATCACGATATGTGGTTCTTTGTGATAATGAGAGTGGGATTCTTTTGGCTAGAAATTCTATGTATCATAAGCGGACAAAACATATAGATGTGCGGTATCATTGGATTAGAGAACGTCTTGAAGATGGTTCGTTTGAACTTGATAAAGTTCACACCGATGATAATGGTTCCGACATGTTCACAAAGGCTTTAGCAAGTGAGAAGCTCAAGGTATGTTGCTCGATCGCCGGGATGGCGATTCCTTCCTCATAATTGGAAAGGGGGAGATTTGTTGGGTTATTGGTTTCCAATTAATGAGAAAGGCCCAAGCCCAACAAAATAGGCCCAAGATGCTAGTTGACTTAGTCAATCATTTTAGGGCATTTTAAACTTCAAGTGTGCAGCCATTTTTGGTCATAAGAGAGATCAGAGAGATCAAGAAAAAGTGTGAGATATTCCATTCCCGGTTTTGAAAACAGCAGGTCAGAACAGAGACGATCCCCGGAGATCTAACCGTTGGATCTTCATCAAATTTGGGCTGTGTCTTCCTGATATCAGTGCCAAGGTTTTCAACCGTTGAATTCGTCTAAAGAGGCCTGTAGCTCGTGTTCTCGCTGCTGGAACAGAGGGCAGTTTATTGGGTGAATCATTCATCTTTTGTCTTTAATTTCTTCATATACTTGTTGATTATTGTTGTTCAAGAGTATGATGATGTTGTATACCTCTAGTTGATCTAGAGAAGGCTTATTGTATTGCTCTCTTTGTTGATGATAGTGGAACATTAAGTGGCTTACGAGTCCCGTGGTTTTTTACTCTCGATTTTGAGAGGTTTTCCACGTAAAAAGTCTCGTGTGTATTGTGTGTGCTCAATTATTTTGTATTTGCTGATTTGGGACAGAATTGGGGCTGATTTGTGGTGATTGTGGTATACCTTATTTGTTAGTTTTCTCACAGGTTCATATGGGTCGGGAAATGCTTGTCAAACGGATGTTTGTTTCCGTTTTGTAGATTGTCCGTTGTGACCATTTTCCCATCAGGAGCAATCCTAGTTTTAATGAGTTATGTCGTAGCAGGTACTCCGTCTTCGATTGGTCATAAAGTGTGGCAAGCCGTCCAATGGGTGTGTGTTTATACGATATGGAGGAATCGCAACATGACGGTCTTCCAAAACAAAGGTTGGAGTGTTCCGGTTTCCTTCAACGAAATCCAAGTTAAGTCATTTGAATGGATTTCACATCGCATCAAAGGAAGAACATTAGATTGGCTTGTATGGTTGTCCAATCCCTATGTATATCTTGATTTAGTTTAGTTTTGTTTATATTGGGTGCGACCTTTGCACCTCATCGAGGATTTTCACCTTTCATTCGTGTACGGGGTTGTCTATGAACCCCAATGTATTATTCATTGTATTATTCGTGTTATTAATAAAACTTGCTTTTCAAAAAAATAAATAAATTTCTTGTGCTTATAATTGTAAGAAAAAGGGTTTGCAAATAATGACAAAACCGGGGACGGTTTGTGTGTAATGTCAGGGAATCAATAAGAGAATGGGAACATTTGCATAAACAAGCAACCAACATGACACAAATGTCTTATGCTATATCAGCAAATAGGGTGATGATATGTACACAACCACTTTTTACACATACACAACCAAACATGCTTTACACTGTTGTACAGTACAACACTATAAAGCATGTTTGGTCACAACAGTGTAAAGCATGTTTGGTTGTGTATGTGTAAAAAGTGGTTGTGTACATATCACTCCCCCACCAAATAGGATGACACATATTTATGAATTATTATTTATACTTTAATGAATATGATATGATGATATGATTGTTCCTAGAAATGAAGTTAAGATTTAATCAGAATAATATTCGTTGGTGTAAGCGTCCACTTTTATCTATCTGTACGTGTTTTTTTAATTGAAAGGGTTAAATACTCAAATGATTAAAAGGGTTAAATATCAATGGGAAATGGGTGTCAAACCTCGTGGTGGCAATCAAGGAGGCATTTTTTTTTTTTTTCTGTTTTACCAACAGAAGTTTGCAAGGATTAATAACACTTATTATGTGAGACCAAATATTACTCCTTGCATTTTGGGCGATGAGGATCGAGCAAGTTTGGCCAAGACTGTTTTGGAAGACGAGACCCGTGAGGCGCTATGGGTGTGCGATCCGGTTTCAGTTATAAAGAAGTTTAATTTGGGATATATTGAAATATGAGATTGTGGTTACGGTGTCGAAAGCATTTTCGGATAATCAAATGCCTAAGGGTGCGAGCTCGGTTTTTAATTACAGTAATTCTGAATGTTGCATCTCCTTCATGTATAAAAATTATCGGCCAATTTCTCTTATTGGTGTTGTCTATAAGATTATTACTAAGATTTTAGCGTTCCATGTGGCTAAGGTCATTGGGAAAGTATTATGTAAAGAACAATCGGTGTTCTTTACAAAACTTATAGCGATTACAAAACAATATAAAAATCAAAACTTTAGCAAAGATGATGAATCACGATGGCGGATGTAACTCTTCAAACTGCAAACGGCGATGGTTCGTTGAATCACGATGGCCGGGAATCAATGATGTTACCGGCCCATCAACAACAAAGAGAGCTCAATTCCCACCCAAAGGTAAAAACTGCAACTTCATAATTTGTTAATTATCAAATCATAACACTTTCTATATCAAATGTATATAGCACCCCAGAAAGAAAAAAAAGGACATGTCATAATCAATCTAGGAGACGAACGCAGCCATAACATTTGTTGTATAAATTCTTAGCAATTGCAGTTAACACAAAGTTTGTTGTATAGTGTTAGTTAAGTGAATTCATTGGAGTATAAGATAGCATATATATATATATGTAAATCTAAAACAGGTACGCTAAATATAAAACGATGGCACAAAACCATTTCGTAATCACTGCGCAGCGAAGTGCGCTCACATTTTTACTTGTTAGTATCAAGTATAACAAAGATACTCCGTACATTATTTCATATGCCTTCATCGAAAAAAAGATACTCCGTACATTATAGTGTTAATAACACGTGTTTTAATTTCAAACTAAATTTCATATGCCTTCATCATTAGAACGTTCTAATTTATAATATTGTGTATGGTATCATGATTCTATCAATAATTATGAAAAATACATATAAATACATCGTGTAATTAGTATACATGAGTTTTAGGACGGGTATACATAAAGAAAAGCCTAGTTATGAAAAAATGACGTAGCACACATAGAAGATACTGACTCATGTAAACAATTGACACTGTCTAGTACTCTTATTTCCGTTTAACAGGTAGACTCATTTGATTGTGGCTTATTATTCCCAAACTTGTTCCTGCCTTCATTATATCATCATTATATTTTTGAGCATGCCTACTCATGTGCTCAATACTCACCATGATGTTATCTATCTTCGTCATAAGCGAATTTAATTCAGCGATAAGTGTCACCTTATGCTTTTTAGTGAATCCGAACTTTAATTTATAAAAAAGAGAATGAATATTAATTAATTCCTTTATCGGACAACATCGATTAAGCTGGCGTAAAGAACCACTCAATGAAAAACCTCGGATTAAATGTAACCAAATAGACTCCAAGTCTTGTCTTCCTTCCCTTGCAAAGTAACCAACCATTAAAGCAGACATTATACTAAAAACACTTGCAACCAGTCCACTTGAAACTTGTGCTAATATCTTCACCGACTTAAATTCCTGGATTTCTTCATTGAACAATCTTGCAAAAGAACCTGTTTGCATACATACATATGCAAATGATTTGACAATGTTACCAGAAAAACAAATACATGTAGCTGCAGGTTCAATACCGTCAAGCTGTACGTTGTAGCATCTCTTTAGACGTGTAATTGTCTTGTCTGATCTTCGCCAGAATTTGCTCCAACTCCAACTTTACACTCATCCAACCATCGCATACATCTTTCAGCAGCCTTACAAAATCATTGTAAAGTCCCCAAGTTTCACAGCAGAGATGATAGTAGTGACTGACAATAGAAAATAATGGTGTAGTACGCCTCCTCCATTCTTCCTTGCATTCATTTAAGACCATGAAAGCTTTTAGGTTGTTTCCAAGTACACAATTAATGATTTCATGGATCTCATCCACAGATCTTTGCGATTGTAAAGTATTGAATTTTATTATCCTGGAGATGTTCTCATTGATGATGATTGAATGACTCAAGAGGAGGCTTGAATCAGCAGCTTCACAAGCACGTATATACCACCCCATATCAGTGAGAAGAGATGAAGTAGCACGAACCAGAACAGTCGTTTTCTCACACATAGAAATTGAATAATTTTCCTGTGGCAATGCACTACTATTAATATTATCAAACTGTTGTTGCAGGTGCACTTTGTCTTCATCAAACATAAACTGAACTCCAAACCCAGTCACCTGTAAAGAACCTTCTGCAATAAATCGATTCAAAATCACTCCTGCCTCCTCTATATCATGAGTGTATTTATAAGCATGATTAGTCATATTCTCGATAGTCTTTGCCAAGTCAGCGGTCTTCTTGTGAAGCTTATCTATTACAGTCATCATCTCATCCTCACCCTCATTTGTAAAAGAATTAAGTTGAGCCATCTTGATCTTCAAATCTTGTAGAAGAAGTGCATTATCAAATAAATCCCAGATCCTTAATTCCCTTCCATAACTTCCTGTCACGTCTTTTCCTCTACGAAAACAACTTTGGGCTTCTGCGTATATTTCCAAGCCATGCAACTGCCTGGAAAATAAAATGGTTTCTTTCATATTTTGCCATAGCCTTTCATTACTCGCATATGCACCTAGTATACGGTCAACTCCTGCAAGTGTTACGCTTGATACTTTTGCCAATGTCTTGACTAAATCGAACACTTGATTAACTTTCTGAATATTAATTTCTAGATGTCCTGAATAATCAACTGTTTGATTACAGATATAAGCCAACGACCTGATAAAATTATCAGAAAATCTGACACATTCAGCAGCTTCAAGATCATTAAGCTGTTTTAGCATCTCTTGATAAGTGCAATCATAAGCTCTACCTTTTGCCACAATTTGCTCCAATGCCAACTTTAGACTCAACCAGCTATACGATACATCTTTGAGTAACTTCACAAAATCATTGTAAAGTTGAGAGGTTCCAAGACAGATTCGATAATAGTCATAAACCAAACTAAGTAACAACCCTGAGTGTCTCCACTCTTCCTTGCATTCAAAAAAAACTTGTTGGGTGATTTCATTAAGAGACATAAGAATTTTATGGATATCATCCAAGAAATATTGTTGTTTTCCACAGTTGAGAAGAATATTAGTCGTCCTAATGGTGTGGTCGTGGATGGGAGAATGACGGGAATGGTGGTCTGTATCAGCTTCTTCACAAGCTTCTTCAATATACGGTTGCATGTTGGGTAAATTGATGACTTTTTCCCAGTTATTCGTCTGACGCTCCTTAAAACAAGATCCAAACACATAGTGTACCACCTTACTAGTAGAATCTTCAAGTCGTTTCAGTTCAAATATGTCTCCCTCACGTATAAAACGAACTCCAAACTTAGTAACCTCCAGATTACCATCTGCATTAAATCGATTCATTGGCCTTACAACATAAATCAAGAAATTGTGTACTACAATTTAGCATTTCTATTTCTCATTATAAAGATAGTACTCAAAAGGAACAAAGGCCGATCGTCCTTCTTACCCTTTTCGAACCATATCGTAAAGTATAAGATAATATTGTTACGATCCCATATCACCCAAGTATGGGATTTGGTGATGGCTTATAAGTGAAGGTGTTCCCTCCTCCTTCAAGCTAGCTTTTCGGAGTGAGTTATACACTTGGGCTTATGGCTAGTCCGAGCTTACCCCCTATTTGTCCCTAGGTGAGAATTCGGGTCTTCCCCGCTTCGTCCCCAGAAAAACATGACAAATGGAATCAGAGCTAGCCCCGTCTTTCGGGACCGACACTCGGAGTGGTGGCTTGGACGAAGGCGTCTTCGAGCATAGGCAAGATAGGCAACCGCCTAGGGCCCAAAAGGTTTGAAGGGCCCAAAAATTTAAATATTTATATACATTTTTCAAAATATTCTATTTAATCAAATAAAAAAATTTCAATTAAAGTTGTAATGTTGTAATTTTATACAGTTAAATACATTGTAAGTAAATAAATTTATAAATTTAAGTATTATCTTTTTATATGTATTAAAAGAATTTAGAGTGTATGAGGGCATATTTTTGTTATCGCCTAGGGCCTTCGAATTGTTGAGACGACCCTAGTTGGACCCGAAGAGAGGGTGCCAACTGTGATCAACATAGCCGTGACCAACGAGGACATTGGTCTTTAAGGGTGGGGTATTGTACGATCCCACATCGCCAAAGTATGGGATTTGGTGATGGCTTATAAGTCAAGGTGTTCCCTCCTCCTTCAAGCTAACTTTTGGGAGTGAAAACTACACTTGAGCTTATGGCTAGTCTGAGCTCACCCCGGTTCGTCTGGTTTTCCCCAGTTCGTCCCAAAAGACCATGACAATTGGTATCAGAGCTAGCCCCGTCTTTCGGGACCGACACTCGAAGTGGTGGCCTATGGAGTGGTGGCTTGGACCCGAAAAGAGGGTTCCAACCGTGACCAACATAGCAGTGACCAACGAGTATGTTGGTCTTTAAGGGTGGGGTTTGTTACGATCCCACGTCGCCTAAGTATGGGATTTGGTGATGGCTTATAAGTCAAGGTGTTTCCTCCTCCTCAAGCTAGCTTTTGGGAGTGAGTTCTACACTTGGGCTTATGGCTAGTCCGAGCTCACCCTCAGTTCGTCCTCAGGTGAGAATTCGGGTCTTCCCCGGTTCGTCCCCAGAAGACCATGACAAATATGTTGTGATGTCTCACCGTCGCCTCATGGTCATGCAGCATTTACGGAATGAGACCCTAATGTAGTTGAACTCTTATATACGGAAATTGTAAACCCTAATTTAGAATAATAATATTGACTCGCTGGTGCGGCCATAGATGTCTGATAGCGCCTAAATTATATTTAGACCAAAATTTCAAGTCATATATGCTTACTTCTGAGGTAAATAAGTGGGTTTTGAGGCTAAATTCCTTACTTTTAACTATTCAGGTTCATAATAAAAAAAGAAGCAAAATAAGGGGGTAATAAAATCTAAGAAAAGATGATTTCTGATGTAAGGAAGTTGCACGACCCATCTTTAGTCTATTGATATATTAGGTCCATCCAAACCCCTTGAAACCATTACCAACCCATTTTGAAAAATAAAAAAATAATAAAAAATTAGAAAAACATAAAAACTAAAAATTTATAAAATAAAAAATTTATAAATTTAAAAAATGAAAATTTTAATAAAAATGGAAGAAATAAAAAATAAAATTAATAATGGAAAAAAATAAAATTAACCTTGTTTAAAAAAAACTAAATAAACATTAAAAGATATATAAATAAATAATGTAAAAAAATTATTAAAATTAAATAGGGATTTAAAAAAAAAAAAACTCTGATTTTTTTCAAAAAAAATCTGATTTCTTTTCAAAAAAAATCTAATTTTTTGTTTTGAAAAAAAGAATCTGAGTTTTTTTTTTTTTTTTTTTTTTTTTGAAAAAGAAAATTATAAGAAAAAATGGTCTCGACCCGACCCAATCCGTTCGAACCATATGAAAATTGAGACCCGTTCAACCCATGAACCGTTTTGATCTAAACCCATTTAGGTCTCGGCTTAACCAGACCCGTTTGCCAGGCATACATAAGTACACAAGCGGATAAGTGCCTAAATAAATAACCTCAAAAGTATCCTTATTTCTGAAGTAAGAAAGACCAAGTCAACAGCAATCAAAATTAAAGGCTTGAACTTTCAAGTCAATAGATCAACAGGTCTTAGTAAACTTCATGCTATTGGAAGGAGCACACCTCATAAGGATTTGACAACAACTTGAGACCCATAGCTTGAAAATGGGCCCATTGAGTTAGGTATTTAACCAATCGAGTCTATAAAAAAGTTAGATAATGGGTCCAATTTAGACCTATATGAAGCCTGGCATATATATAACCTCCAACGGGTCATTAATGGGTCTTAACGGGTCTTTAGGAGATTTTAAATACTAATATCATGAGGTTTTATGAGTTTAAGAAACTTTGAGAAACGGGCCTCAACCCAACTCGGCCAGTTTGACCCATACAAAAATATAATCCGTTCGAACCAAAAACCATTTCAACCCAAACTCAACCCGGCCCGTTTGCCAAGTATAATCAAAACCACCAATGTAGTTCCATATTAAAACACAAAGAGCTGAAGAATATACGGATGACGTGCAAGTTATTTATGGTAGATAAGTACGATTAAACCTAAATTGGAGGTTTAAGTGACATAAATTTTATCAATTGTGCGAGTGCCCCCATGCTGATTAGGGTACCCACATCATGCATACGGAACCCAAAACGATAAATAGACGGTTTTTGAGCTGCATGTTAAGCACACTATTACTCTGCAACATGTAAACAAATCAAGAAGCCATAGAGAACCATTAATTTGCATCTCTTTTTGTTGCGTAAATACATGATTAAGGTTGTTAGTTTCATGATTTGTGTCTTAACTAACTTGTCTATATGCCAATATCCTCTACTTCACTTCGAGGGGACAACCTTAAACAAATGGCAATTGTATTTTATTTTAACTTATATAGTATAATATAATTTCATTTATTATTTGATACGGAGCAAGAAAAAATGTTGATTGCATTTTGTTGGGTAATTTTGATAGTTTAGTATTATTTTAGTTAAGTAATAATTGCATTAGCATAAGTTTGGTTTTAATTATTATCTAGAGTATGTTTAGTTTAATTAAGAAGAGTCAGATTGTAGTTACTTTGAATGGGTATTTGTGTTGACCGAGATTTAAGCACACGTTGGAGAGTGGAATGTGGTCATATGTGACTACCTATTCTAAAGGTAGAAGATTTGGCAGTTGCTATTTTAGTGTTTGTTGATACTTGGTAGGCTATTTATAGCCATTGTTGAGATGAATAAAAGACATCAGTTTCTTTACTTTTTCCTTTTAAAGTTTCACTACAATTTCACTTTGCAAATTTCAGTCGTTTGATTCCATTATATTTTGGTTTATTGTTTTTGAATACTACACTTGGTATCAAGAGCTTAGGCTCCATCATGAAGAAAGAAATGCAGTAGAAGGCTGATCTATGTATGATCAGAAATATAGCAGGAAGAAAGTAGAAAATAGCAGTTCTAAAAGCAGTGTAAATGCAGCATAAATAGCAGCCGGTTGCAGCAGAATACGAAGTAGAAAAGAAGCAGAAAAACAGCAGTAAAATCAGCATAAAGCAGTCAGTATTTGCAGCATAATTCAGTCGACAATAGCAGGCAGTAACAAGAAGAAGAAGAAGAAGCAGAGAATAGTAGCAGTAAAGCGCGCAGCAGTAGAAAAAAATAGAAAGGCAGCAGATAACAGCAGAGAAGTAGCAGACAAAAAGCAAGAAGAAGAAAAAAAAAGCTTTGAAAAGAAATGGCAGAAAACGACCGATCTCTAACCGTTCGTGAGCAAGGAACCGTACCAATTCAATGCCCAAAATTAACCGAGACTAACTACACCACATGGTCCATTATGATCGAAACAGTTCTAAGGGCATATGGCCATTGGGATGCTATGATGAGAAGAAAAATTATACTACCAAAGGTATAATGTATCAAACTCTACCCGAAGATGTTCTTTTGCAATTATCCAAACACAAGAATGTAAAAGATGTTTGGGAGTCGATCAAAACTCGGTACGTAGGAGCTGAATTGGTTCAAAAAGCAAGGTTGCAAACGTTGAGAAACGAATTCCAAATGCTAAGGATGAAAGAGAACGAATCAATTAATGATTTTTCGGGTAAGATAAATAGCATTGTTGCTAAATTCAAAAGTCTTGGTTCTACTCTTGAAGAGGAGGTGATTGTAAGAAAGTTTCTTAATTCGGTTCCAATGAAATACTTGCCAATCGTAGCTCCCATTGAACAATATTCGGACCTTACGAAAATGCCATTTGAAGAGGCGGTTGGAAGGGTGAAAGCCTATGAAGAAAGGCTTCTAGGTCATGAAGAAAAAGATGAAGAACAAAACAAACTTTTGTTGGCAAGTGAACAAAAGTATGGTGAAAGTAGTGGACGCGGAAGGGGACGTGGAAGGAGCTATGAAAGAGGTGGTAGAGGTCAAGGAAGAGGCTCGGGTCGAGGTGACAAGAGTGGATTTAGGTGCTATGAGTGTGGAGAGTATGGACACTTCAAAAATGAGTGCACAAAATGGAATGACAAAGAAGCCCACTTGATTCGTGAAGAAGAACCGGCGTTTCTTTGATGAAGACAAAAAATCAAAATTACGGGGGTGATTGTTGGGTAATTTTGATAGTTTAGTATTATTTTAGTTAAGTAATAATTGCATTAGCATAAGTTTGGTTTTAATTATTATCTAGAGTATGTTTAGTTTAATTAAGAAGAGTCGGATTGTAGTTAGTTTGAATGGGTATTTGTGTTGACCGAGATTTAAGCACACGTTGGAGAGTGGAATGTGGTCATATGTGACTACCTATTCTAAAGGTAGAAGATTTGGCAGTTGCTATTTTGGTGTTTGTTGGTACTTGGTAGGCTATTTATAGCCATTGTTGAGATGAATAAAAGACATCAGTTTTTTTACTTTTTCCTTTTAAAGTTACACTACAATTTCACTTTGCAAATTTCAGTCGTTTGATTCCATTATTTTGGTTTATTGTTTTTGAATACTACACATTTAACTGAGACATAGCTAGATAGTTTTCACTCAATTATATTATCTGACATAACGTGATTAGATGTTTAAAGTTGTATATCTAAAGAAAAATGATACCTCCTGGCTCCACGCTAAATGAGAAACTAAAGTAGTTCTCTTGAGTTGAATCTACAATCCTCAGTAAGTCATCAGAAGCTGTCCAGTAGAAGATCAATTGGTTCTCCACCCTTGTCATCAAAAAGTTTACGGGAATTGGAATCATCCAATGTTTTTCCCCAACATGAATATGAGCTGTTACCGCGTAGTTGGCGTCCATAAAAGCATCAATTTGGTTGATGGCAATAACAGCACAAATAGCCACCCCAATCCATGGGCCTTTACGGATCACATTTTCACCAGATTTCATTAGCTTGAAGCTTGATGGAATATTGCTTCCTGCGCCAACTATCTCAAATACAGCTGCGGGTGTAATCCAGTATTTTGTTCGTAACTGTTTAAAGAAAAAGTTGTCTATTAATAATGGTTCAAAATTAATGTATATGTGTGTGCGCGCATGCACGTGCACACACAGAGAGAGGAAGAAGAGAGAGAGAGAGAGAGAGAGAGAGAGAGAGAGAGATAGAGAGACCTGAAGATAACTATTTAATATTCTGTCCACCACATGACTACCGCTTTCGTTCTCAGCCAGTCTTGGGCAATTCAAACATGACACCGTTGGACTACCATTGTCGCTTGAAGCATGAAACCTAGACAAATCTACCCCTCCTCTTGAAACATAGTAATTGAATCTGATCTCAAGTCCATAGAGTGTCTCCTCGTTTACTATGGAAAGCTTCGGTAATGACTGAAGCCTCTTGCAATTATTCAGAAAAAGCATTTTAAGATTTGAAAGGAGACTGATACTTGCTGGCAGTATAACAAAATCATTTCCGGAAAGATCCAACTTCACTACACGACATAACAAACCAATACCCTCAGGAACTGCCGACAGATTACAATAACTTAGATCAAGTTCTCGTATATACGATACTGTATCCAGATTTGTATATAGAAAACCTCTACTTGGGGATAAAAGCATGCATCTATGAACACGTAGGAATCTTAACCTCTTCAGCAGATACATGGAAGAGGGTATCTCTTCTATTAAAGTTTCACTCATATCAAGCTTCCTCAAATTACTCATTTTCCCCAAACTTTCTGGCAATTTCTTGATTTTGGTTCCATCCACATACAGATGCTCCAAGTGTTTCATGTTCAATCCAAATTCAGGAATATACTCAAGATTAGAGCATCCGGATAACAAAAGTGTCTCAAGAGCATCCATTTCCATATTGCATCCACCAAGGCTTTGAAGAAGCCCACACCCTTTCAGATTCATATAATGTAGCCTTTTTTTAAGAAGAACCGATTCATGTAGCTCTTTTAGTTTTGTGCAGCCTTCAAGATTTAATATCAGTAGTTTCGGAGTTGATGTCAAGTTTGGAATTTTGATCAAATTCGTAGAGAAACTGAGGTTAATGGATCTCAAATTAGGCAGATCCTGTTAAGTGAGAAAAAAAAAAGAACTTTCAAATTTCTAGCTTGTATATAGTCTCTATATTATGATATAGAGAGAATATCATATATACCCTTTCTAAACATCAAAATTACATATTTCTCCAACTAAACATCAATATTACATATTTCTCCAAATAAACATAAAATTACATATATATATACCGAATTTAAACATCAAGACTCTCAAATTTATCCATTCTCAATCATAATAAACACTTATAACTTCTAATTCTTTATCTTTTACATTTTAGGTTTAGATTTAGGGTTTAGATTTTGTAGTTTAGGGTTTAGATTTAACGTTTAACACGAATGGTTTAGAGTTTAGGGATCTAAACCCAAAACACTAAACCCTAAACTCTAACTCAGACTAAATTTAGAAAAAAGCTATATCCTCACCCTATATTATATATATATATATATATATATATATATATATATATATATATATATATATATATATATATATATATATATATATATATATATATAGTGGTAGGATCAAGAGGGAAGTAACCATTCGGGGAGAAGCGGGGGGAAGCAAATTTTTTTTTTTTTTTTCGTTTTTTGAAAAAACTTTGTTCACGAACATTATATATGAGATGAAAATATGAACATTTAGTAGAGACACTTTGTGATAAATGTTTTTATTTTGGCGGGAAAACGCTCGAAGAAGTAATATATAATAATTATCGTGTTTTTCGAGCGTATTTTGAGGTTTTAGCTATTGGGGTTTAGATATTAGGGTTTAGATATTAGGGTTTATAGGGTTTAGATATTAGGGTTTAGAAATTTAGGGTTTAGGGTTTAGATTTAGGGTTTAGATTTAGGATTTAGATTGAGTTTTTAACACGAATGGTTTAGAGTTTAGGGTTTAGGGTTTAGGGTTTGGTGTTTTGGATAAACCCAAAACACCAAACCCTAAACCTTAAACCCTAAACTCTAAATCGGGCTAAATTTTACTTCACAAAACATGAAGAAAAAAAACGTTCATATTCTTCACGAACAATATTATCTTGAATGTTATTTTTGTCGATCGTTTTCCCGCCTAAATAATAACATTCATCACGAGGTGTCTCTTCTAAATGTTCATATTTTCGTGTGATCTTGATGCCGGAAAAAAAAAATTCAAAAAAAAACGAAAAAAAAAAATTTGCTTCCCCCCGATTGGTTACTTCCCCATTGATCCTGCCCCTATATATATATATATATATATATATATATATATATATATATATATATATATATATATATATATATATATATATATATATATATAGTGGTAGGATCAAGAGGGAAGTAACTAATCGGGGGGAAGCAAAAACTATATATATATATATATATATATATATATATATATATATATATATATATATAGTGGTAGGATCAAGAGGGAAGTAACCAATCGGGGGGAAGCAAAAACTTTTTTTTTTTTTTTTTTGAAAAAACTTTGTTCACGAACATTATAGATGGGATAAAAATATGAACATTTAGTAGAGACACTTTGTGATAAATGTTTTTATTTTGGCGGGAAAACGCTCGAAGAAGTAATATATAACGATTATCGTATTTTTCGAGTGTATGTTGAGGTTTTAGCTATTGGGGTTTAGATATTAGGGTTTAGATATTAGGGTTTAAAGGGTTTAGATATTAGGGTTTAGAAATTTAGGGTTTAGGGTTTAGATTTAGGATTTAGATTGAATTTTTAACACGAACGGTTTAGGGTTTAGGGTTTAGGGTTTGGTGTTTTGGGTTTATTCCATAAACACCAAACACCAAACCCTAAACCCTAAACCCTAAACCCTAAACCCTAAACCCTAAACTCTAAATCGGGCTAAATTTTACTTCACAAAACATGAAAAAAAAACGTTCATATTCTTCACGAACAATATTATCTTAAATGTTATTTTTGTCGATCGTTTTTCCGCCTAAATAATAACATTCATCACGAAGTGTCTCTTCTAAATGTTCATATTTTCGTGTGATCTTGATGCCGGAAAAAAAAAATTCCAAAAAAAACGAAAAAAAAAAAATTTTTGCTTCCCCCCGATTGGTTAGTTCCCCATTGATCCTGCCCCTATATATATACATACATACATATACATATACATATATATATATATACATATATATATATATATATATATATATATATATATATATATATATATATATATATATATATATATATATATATATATATAAAATTGCAAATAAACAAAAAGAAGAACAATATGATGGTAAATTAATTTGATTGTAGGCATTGTTTTAATTATGATTAAATTAAATTAAGAAAATGGATAAATTTGAGACTTACGTTGGATATATATGTAATTTTAATGTTTAGTTGGGTAAATATGTAATTTTGATATTTAGAAAGTAATGAGAGGGATGACCACTCTTACCAGATCTTTCTCCCAAAGTGTTTCAAGTTGGCTACAACGCATATCAAGTTCAAAGATGTATTTGGGTGCAAAAGTTGAAGGCAAGGACCTCAAAGAACATCCATACCATTCCAGAATCCGTAAATCATTGGAAAGAAAGTTAAGACCTTGAGAAAATTGTACATTACTAATCCTGAGAAATCTGAGTTTCGTCACCTTTGAGAAACATGTAGGATCGTCAAAGCAAATTTCCACTTCAACCTTACAATGATCTTGGTTGATGATTTCAATTGTTCTCATACCCTGACATAAACAAGCACAGAAGCAGATGAGTAATACGAAAGTATGTGTTGAAAATTCCATGTGCCACAGTGTTAATTATAGGATAAATTGATCGTCAATTATTATTCATGCATTCTGTAAAAACCGATTGCACTACCTTTGGTTTGGATGTAAGGATATCTACAATATCTTGATGACGCTTGATTGCAATGTACTTCCCATAGTCTCTCTCTGAGTCCTTACGAAGAATTTCCCAGCACATTTGCTGGAGAATATCATGCATCCAAATGCTATCGTCATGATTAAAAGTTATAAGAAACTTGTTGATGAGATCAGTGATTCCACACTCAGGGAACAAACCAATATCTGTTAGTATATCTTTTACCAAATCTTTGTCTCTCCCTTTCAAGAAACATGCAATATATCTGAATGTATCCTGCTCATCTTTATCTAGCCTAGCATAACCCATTTCAAGTCTTTCAACCACTTTTTTATGTGGATTTTCTTGAAATTTCTTCAATATCTCTTTCCAATACCTTTCTTCTTTTCCACATAAAAGAGAACCGTAAACGTTAAGAGCTAATGGAAGACCACCAGCAAGCTTCACAATATCTTTTGACAAGTTCTCATAACCATTTGTAGGATGTCCTCCAAATGCTGACTGACAAAAGAGACTAAGAGCTTCATCATCTTCCAATTCTTCACATACATATGTTGCATTTATTTTAGGTGGATTCAGCAAGTCTGTGTTTGTTGTGGTTATTATGATTCTGCTTCCATTTCCAAACCATTCACGTCCCCCAGCCAAATACGTTATTTGGTCGGCATGATTTACATCATCCAAAACAATTATAACCTTCAAATCACGCAGTTTGGTCTTCAACAAAGTTTGTCCATGCTTAACACTTCGTACAGGTGGACTTTCACTTTTCAAAATGTCATCAAGGAGTTTCTGTTAAAACTTACATAAATCTCTATCATGATCCTTGGAAATGTCTTTGATGTTTTCAATAAAGCAACTTTCTTGAAATTCCTTTTGAACTGCCTCAAATACAACTTCAGCAAGAGTAGTCTTTCCAACACCACTCATCCCACAAATCCCTATAAAACGAACTTCAGAAGATTCCATAATCAGAATTCTCTTCACCTCATTTAACCGTGATTCGATTCCCACTAGACCATCGGGAAGAGACGTTGGCAATATAACTTGTGTGTCCGTTAGAATTCTTTTTACAATTTCATCTACAACTTCTGATTCTTTCCTGCAGATATATAACTAGACATGAGATTGGTGGATGGAAGAATAGTGCTAGTTGAATCAAAGGATTCTTTACTATTATCTACTTAGATGAAGAGAAATAACAGACTATAAACTTAGATATAATATCCAAGTGGTAAGTGGTATTGACCATTCAGAGTTAAAATACTCCCACCATTTTCCTTTGATACACTCCACAAACTATATTCTTTTATTTATTTACGTAAAAGGTTAATTTGATAAATTTACAACATTCATTCAGACTTGTTCATTCAAAATGATTACAAAACATATTATTGCCGTCATTCGGTACCTTTGAATCAATCAAATTTTAAACCATCTAGCGCTTAATTATGCCTAAATCTGCATGCAATTATTGTTATATATAGAAAAGAAAAGATGTAATAATACAATTACCTATCTTGTGTCACGTGCAATCCCGTTATAGCCCCCAACTTTTTGAAAGCCGCTCTCCACGTTTCCACCTTATGAGGTGAAATTTCGGGATTTTCTTCATGATTGGCGAAGCCTTGTGCGTAACAGTCGTTTTGATGGCGTACATCAGTTGGAGACACATGGTAAAAAACAGGAATAACAACCAGCTTGCCTAACTCCATGCAATCAACAATCTTAACAAGTTCCTCCAAACACCATTTAGATGTTGCAAAATTGTGCGATAAAACGACTCTGGCAAATTTTGATGCTTCTATAGCCCTTAGTAGCTCAGGAACAATAAAATCCCCAATTTCTAGTGACCTGTCATCTTGGTAGGTTCTGATGCGTTTTCGGGTTAAAGCATCGTACAAATGGCTCGTGAAACCACTACGAGTATCCTCCCCTCGGAAGCTCAAGAAAACATCATAGCCTTTTGAAACTCTAATTGAAGATGATGTTGATGTTGTTGATGATGATGCATATGACATCATCTCTACTGCTCACTATGATTATGTATGATCTATATATATGAAAATATCACAACTTTAATAACTCTAATTCAAGATAATGTTGGTATTGATGTTGATGATGCATATTTCATCATCTCTATAGCTCACTATGATATATAATGTACAATCTACAAATATGAAATCATCTCTATACCACAAGTTCTTAACTACACCGTATTTGACATTATTGATAGGATAGACACTTTGCCCACTGAATAACTCATCTGCACAAGTGCACAACTCGTTAGTGAAAAAGAAACTACAAATATTGGTAAAAAAAAAAAAAAGAATGTAAAACATGTCGGTTAGAACTTTTAGCTTAACTATGTATTGAACATGGGTTAAAAAAACATAAGCAGTTCAACTTATATGTTTTAACTATAAGAATCGCTAGACAACTCTTATTGGTTGTGTCTTTTTCAACACTTTCGAGCAAATATCATTCAACAAAAAAGCATTTCAAAAAGCTGCACAACTACATAACAACCCATTTTAATAGCAAATACATGTTTAATTGTTTAAGCATGTAGCAATGACAAGATAATGTGAATAGGCATGATAATGTGAACGAACACTAAAAATAATGAGTAACATGTTTGTAATGAGATTACTTCAAACCAAGTAAACATGTGACATTCAAAACTTCAAGTTTATGCAGATATATTTGATCTTTTACTCTCTATATCGCCAAACAATAGATCCAAACAATATCTACAAAACAAATACAAATCATGACTCTATCTAGTAAATGAAAAACAACTATAACGAAACCATACCATGTACCTCTAATTTAAAAACATTTCATCAAACACCTTTCAAGCCATGAAAAATCAACGTTAACACATGCACACCTTCACTAAAAAAATTATAAGTTAGTATATGACTATAATATAATGGCTCGTTTTGGATTATGACAAATACAAGCATATAAAATGAGCTCTCGAAATCTTTGCCTTTTTTTTTTTTTTTTTTTTTTTTTTACTTTTTCATCACACAATGAGCATCCACAAACTGGGCCTGTAATTTTCACGATCAAAAACTCATCGTAAAATAAACATAAAAAAAACAAGTGAGAAGAAGTCATCCGAGATTAAATCATGAAATATGTTTACTGTTTTTTTTTTTTAAGATGTATTTTTACTTATTTACAGAATCATGGATTTAGACCTTAAATCAAAGAATCCAGTAATTGTAAAATAAATAAATATAAATAAATAAATATAAACGAAGAATCAAAAAAACAAACTAAAAGTCAAAAGCATTATATATATATACCTGCTAAATCGGAAGACAATCCTGATTTACCTTAAATCTGAAACAAAATTATACGTTGCAGAAAGCACAAAGGCGTAGAAAGCAACAAAATATTTGACTTTAAAAACATAAATGGAGTCACTATCAAATGGAAGTATTAAAAAGTGTGTGTGCAAAATTTCAATAAAACTTGGAGCCTAAACAAAATATTGCACGATTCCAATAAAAAGTTGTAGAGATATCAAGAGAGAAGACAGCAAATTGGTCAATAAGAAACACCATAAAATATTTAATTAATGACATCACTAAAGCTACTAGAAAATGACACAACAACAATCAACAATAAGTTTATTTGAAAATAAGACACATAAGGTTAGTGAAATCAGCTGCAATTTCTTTTAATAATTAAAAGTTTAAAATTTTGACCGTAAAAACAGGGGTTTGACAAATAACTTGATCTACTTATGATAAAAGAAAGTTGAAGTCTTACTTAATTGATAACGACAACTCTTTAATCGTGAGGTCATGATATGATAACATTGCAGACAGTTGTTTTTCTAGATGTAGTTCAACCAGCGACACCTAAAAAGGAATTCAAACTGTGAAGTTAGAAAATATAAACTTTGTGCCATGACTACCACATAAACAACATCATAATCTAGCATAAAAATTAACAACAGAACATTACCAATGATGAATATCACTTTATTTCTTTTTTGTTCATGGGTACCAGTAGTTTGAAATGAAGACATACTGATTCAAATTTTTAACGATTTTAGCCGAAATTTTAACATCCATCACAGGCTTGAGCCACTGATATCAATCAAAAAACTCAGTTAAAAAAAAAAAAAAAAAAGACTTTTGATAATTGATAAATCTGTAAACAATTTGTCAATAAGCATGATGATGCAGAAATTATGACTTTTTGAATTATTCATACATTCCTATACTGAAATTGGTTACTTGTTCATGGCTGCATCAAAAAAAACAAAAAATTCCAATACATAAATCAGCATTTCAAATATACATACATTATATAGCAAGGAACAGTTGGCCAAGATATAAAATGTAAACAGCCTCAGGCGGTAATAAGAAGTTGATCTACAGCCATTACAAGTAACATATATGATTTTGCAAGCAGTAACATAACTTGTAGAGAGTTATTTCGTACATTTTCAAGAAACATTGGTAACTTTGACTATTTATTTAACCTTTTGTATGAAATTTATCCAAAACTATATCAAATCTACCTAGAAAAAGGTCCGAGCACTTCCAGAAATTAACACATGTAAAAGATGATTAGAAGGAAAAAATATACTCGTATAAGTAAACCATTCGTACATTGTTATCTTACTACTAATTGTATAAATTGGCACTTATAATTGAGCAACAGACAGACAACTAAAGCAGCTGTCCCACACCTATATGTATCCACATTTAAATTGTAATAGAGCATACCAAATGCAAATATAACTCTTAGGAAACAACAAATATAACTCTTAGGAAACAACAAATATAACTGATAATTAAGTGTCTAAAAATTTTTTTTTTTTGAAAAGCAAGATAATTTTATTGATAAGGAAATGATACAACGAGGATTACAACATGAGAAACACTAATTTGAGCGAAACTCGAGGACCTATACTAGATATAAAGTAAGAAACTAACAAGATGTAGAATACCCTGATTTCGGAGCAGTATTATCAAACCTAACATCAATCACCATTACCCTCATCATCTACTAATACATAAAAAGGATTGTTTGTTTCAATTCTATCTTTGGAATGTGTCTTATTATTACCTTCACCATCAATGCCCTTCCCTTTATCTCTTTTCCTTAAAACATTATGATTTCGATTTTTCTGGGTCTCCACATTCCAATTTGTTTCCTCCACAGCAATATTGTCTTTAATACCATAATTATTCTTAACTGCATTTTGCTTGATACCTTTTGCTTCTATTGACTGCCATTGACTTTTATTATTATCAAAATTCAGCTTATGAAATATCCTTCCATTCTTACCAACAACTTTAGAGCCATCCTCAACACACTGGTTATTTAAATCAACTGTTTCACCATCATTGTTGATTTTCAAAGCGTCTTTTAACACTTGTGCAGATACTTCATCTTCTGTTTTAGGCCTAATTTTACAAGTATTAAAAGAGTGCCCAAACACTTTGCAATGAGTGCATAAAGGCGGTTTCCATTGATAAGTCACCTCAAGTTTACCCACTTTGGCTGGAAAAGAACCAATCACAGGATAGGAAAATTCGACAAAGCTAGGAAGGTCATCAGCTGCATTGACTTCAGTCAAAACTCTAGCAAAGCCTAGTCTTCCACTTTTACTTAAACATCTCTCCGAAGTAACTTTGTCCATCAATATAGGCCTACCAATACCACTAACAAGTTTACCTATACTTCTGCCACTCCATAATTCAATGGGTATATTGTGAATGCAAATCCAAATTGGAACTTTTTCAGGTTCAATTTTTTCAAGCCAAACCCCAGGTTCCCACTGATTCACGAAAAAAGGAACATTATTAACTAACCATGGACCACTCTCAAGAACCTCCTTCATACCCTTTTCATTATTAAATTTGCATAAATAAAATCCTGCAGCTGTTTTGACGATTTCTTTAAGGTCAAACCTCCGCCACATTCTCCTTAGATGGGCATTAACAACCCTATAGTCCATAGAAGTTCCAATAAAATACCCATATAATTGAAGAGAAAATGCACTACCGCCCTTCTTAACCTCCTCAGCTGAGAAAACTACTCTCTTTTGACCATTAGACATTAAAACAGGAGGAATGAACTCCATTTTTAATTCTTCTTCATCTTTATTTTGTTTTAAGAAGTCAGCAAAAGTGATGTTTGGATTTACCCATGCTCTTGGGGTTTTAGTATTTGTATTGCCTTGCCCATCACTAGTCTCAACCCCTTCCATTGTTGTAGATTTAATCCCAGAGTCAACATTATCTTTATCACCGGTATTATTATCCTGCGTATTCATTAAAGGCACATTGCCACCCAGTGTAAATTGGGAGAAATCATCGGGAACAACAATTGTCTCTCTAATACCATCACTCTTAAATAACTTAACAGCATTCTCAGCAGCAGCCACTAGGTTTACATCAACCTCATTATAACTACCATCTTTTGAACTCTTAAAGAATACAACAGGACTAGCAGAAACATTCGGTTTAGCAACAGCAATTGTTTCACCAATAGATTTAGCAATAATATCATCATTACTAGCTACAATATCATCAATAGAATGATCAGTTTCAGCAGAATTCTTACCATGTCCACCTTTCTTCCTGTTACCCTTGCGTTTTTTAATTACTTCAGGGAGTATTTTTTCATTAGCAGGAATAGAAGAATCACCAACATATGGAACAAATTGAGCACTCCTCTTTTCTTTAGACGGACCATCCCCAACATCAATCAGCAGGTTCACTTTACCCTTCCTCTTTCTAGAACTATAGGTTTTTAGAATCATCCCCTCTGAATCACGACTATCCTTCCCAGGTTGATCAATTGGCACATCTCCTTCGTTCTTATTTTGCTGATCAACTTCATCTCCCATCAGGTCGGAACGTACGACATCATCCATAATCTGAGATGAACGATCCCCATCAGAATCAGATGAAGACACTTCTCCACTTTTAAAGGCCGCATCCGCTGTTCCACGACTAGCCGATCGGTTTTGCAAAACCCTAGTAGCAGTCGCCGTTAAATCTTGGAACTTTTTCTTCTTCTTGGACACCATGATACACAGCAGATAGCAATAGCAGAGATAGCAGGTATTTCAAAATTATAACTGAAATTTGAAAGCAACAATTCAGTCCAAAACTCACCAGGGTTTTGTTCGGCGATCCAATACAGGCGTACTGGAAGAAGAACAGCAGCGAATGGCGTCGGAACAGTGGCTCACGCGCCGGCGCGTGGATTACCGGCGCCGGAGCTAGTCGACGCGTGTGGTGGCAGTGGTGGTCGGATCTGAATGAAAATTTCAGGTTATGCAATTCGAGTATGTCTGAATCGATTGGTGGGGGTGGTGAGATGCAAAAATCAAAAGAAAAAACTTAATATTCGATGGTATTCATTCAAGATGATTGAGCACATAACATAACATAACAAACCCTAAACCCCATTCCATTAAATGTTTAATACCCAATAAAAAAGATTAAATTTTTAAGCTGTTTAACATTAAAAATCGTATCTTTAATCAAATATATTAAGTGTCTAAAAATGACCATGTAAATAAACATGAGTCATATAAGTACATATAAAAACGACCGTTTGTGCGACACAGACGGCAGCACAAACCCCATACCGCTAAAACCAACTTCAGGAAAACAACACTCGGCGCCACCACTTTTCTTTTGCCTTTTCTTAGGTGGGTTGGATCAAACAGGTTAAATGGGTTGGATCAAGCTTTTTGTGTACTGGATGAGAAAATTTGAACTTACAGTCCTTTTGTGTATGGAATGACCAAGTTTTTTAGAAATTTCTATAACTTTTCTATATATGTCTTTAATGTTATAATTTAAGGTTCCCGTATTCTAGCTAGTGCTCTTAAGAAAGAATCAATTTATATAAATGCATACATCCAAACAACCGCTAAAAAAGAATATCGCAATTACTCCCTACGCAGCCCATCAAAATTACTCCCTGGCTGTCTCCAACACTTCCTTGGCCACCACAAGATTCGAACGTAAGACCTTTATATCCAATCTTAACTAAAAAGAATATCGCAATTAAGCATATAAATTCAAAATCATAGCAGATACCGTTTCTCAAAAGAAGCATCTAAACTTTGATCCAAAAGCAGTTTATTTATCAAATGCATCTCCTCCATTGTTGACCCTATCAGCAAGAAAAAAACACAATTAGAACAAATAAATTAAAAAAAACCCTAAAAACAATAATAAGCATAAACCTTAACAGAATATACCTTCAACTTTATCACCGCTTTGAGGTGTATCCCAACCTATCACCTTTTAAAATCGGCTTCGTTTTTAAACCTTAATTCCCCAATTTTTTTCGTTTGCTGACCTTTAACGTCTGATTCAATATCATCAATATAACGACCAATAATAACATAAACATGCCCATAAACACAAATAAGATTACTTACGTTAACATATACGTAGTATATTATCTAATTCACATACTTGATTCAGATTCAACAATATCTTGTAAATCAGTTGTAACAGGTAAACCTCTAAACATCCACTGCACGTTCTCCGATTTAGCCTGATTAATCGATTAGTTTCACAATTCATCGTTATTGAGAGCCGATTGATTAATCCGTTGAAATATTATTCCTTGTCAATTGAAAGTGTACTAGTTTAAGACACGCGGATTCGCGGGATTATGCAAGAGATTTTGTTGTAATGGCACAATATACATATATTTTTCTAATTAAATATTACGTAATGAACTTCAGATCGTACATGATTAACAATACTTCAAACTCTGTCATTTTACCAATTTTACCAAACACGTAGAACATATACATCAATTACATGTAATTGGGAAACTAAACTTTAAGCTCCCAACTAATCATTTAATGGATCAATCACCAAATACCATTGTCACGTTCAAATCAGAAGTTGTACATTACAATGTGATCATGTATAGGTTAAAAACTTTTAAGAACATCACTTTAGGCCTTTAGGTAAGCTGAGCTCGTCAATATGGTTGAAGTTTAGCCCCCAATAGAGATCAAACAATAATGAGTGGCTCTCTTTTTTCATCTGGACCCAAATACATCGTCTGCACATGTAAGAAAATATTAGTAGGATTTAAAACCTCACATAACTACAAACACAAACGTAAGACTTACACATAAGTAACACACTACTTTTATATTATTTCATTTAAAGCAATAAATGATGACTATAAAACTACGACACCTACAGATAGAGCTGCAAATACCCAAAACAAACTGCAAATATACATGTTATTTACATCATCTTTGTTCACAACTATAGCTCTAATAAAGCACTTATCACATGGCAAGTGTCAATCAGTTGTTCTTATATGTAGACTTGCATCAAACAAAATAAATCAAATGTAGGAGGTACGACTTAACAGTGAATTAGGGTTAACGATTCAAATGAAAGTATTTACACCATCAATAAGTTTAGAATACCTCAAGTTGGTAGAAATCAGATTTTTGTAATTTGATGGTTATGTTGAATGATAAGAACACCTATGTCGTCAATCACAATCTGCATGTATTCAACCAATAGTGTCATGAAAAAGTGCATCAATTAGGTAAAAGAATTAAAACTTGCAGCAACAAAATCAATCAAATATAGAATTCCAATATTCTTAACCTAGGTTAATAGCAAGTTAGGGTTAACGGTAGAAACAACAATAATGCAAAACTTATAAATGCAAGAACATCGTGCATAAAAGACAACTCAAAAATCTCATATCACCAACAAATATGTGTTAAAGAAGAGCAGGATGATGTGGCAATTCTGACCCGTTTACTTATTAAAGGTCTATTCAGGTTATGCCTTTTCCTAAAAGGGTTTAATATCACCCGAAGTGTAATCCTGTTCAAGCCTGCAGAGCATTTTCGAGCCATGAATTTTACTCATTTGACCTAACACTGTTTGATTCAGTACCTAACTCATCAATTTTGCTACCTTAGAGAAATAGTAAGCAAAAGAGGTGAGAAAATGGAACAACATCTTTATAATACTTTCATCTTTCGCGAAATTTCACTCGAGAAAAAGATACTTTGAGAAGTATGTTTTATTCCATACTCAAAAGACCTTCACTTGCACCTTCTAAGATTCTCCATTAGCTGTCAATCGGTTCAATGGTGTGAAACCATCGTTAGCTGCCATTTTTAAATTGTTAAAGAAAAAACCTGATACAATAAACTTTTCTTTTTGTTGAATTTAAGCTATGATAAATGATTAATAAGTCTAAGATAAATTGCAAATGTGTTAGAATGATCATTCACACGAACTGCGATTTTACCTGTTGTTTGCTGCAGTGGATGATATATTGGCTCATGATATGTAGACACAGAATAAAATCAAATAAAACTTCAAATGTACGGCATAGAAATCTGTACTTCCAAAAAAAATCACAAAAAAATTATAGACTGATTTGTGAGTGGATAAAACTATAATTGATGAGGCTTATATGTTGAATATAATAATCTAAGCAATCGATTGTGATACAAAGCACCTGTACCAAGAAAGTATAGTTGACACTTTTCACCATAAATCAACGATATAAACCCCGAGAGTCATTTCAACAGCATTGACCAAAAATGGCACAAAATTAGTTAACAACACATTTCATATCTACTTTACCCTAGCAACCCATAATAATTTCAAAGCTACAACATGACATTTTAAATGTGTCAGTAAATTCAAACTCCAAAAAAAAAAAAAAAAAAAAAAAAAACCCAAACGGGTCAAAATGTAACTAATTTATTTAACTATGCAAAAATTGCCTCTTTAACCAAAATATACATTCAATACGGCTGAGTTTATGTGTACAAAGTGATAATTGACCATTTTGACACCAAATTGGCCTTTTGGATCAAATAGTCAAAATGAACAATTTATATTAAATATGAGGTGTATAGTTTGTCTTTAGGATTATTAGTTTGAACAAAATTACTTCCCAATCCGATTATACAGAGACAAAACAAACAAATAAAAGTACCTAAATAATCATGAACATCGAATAAACATTAAACCTCTGCCACGTAAAAAAGAGCAGGCTAGATTTGTTAGACTTACATGACGTGTGTTGATGATTTTAACCCCTTAGAATTTTACAACAAAATCTACAAAAATATATTATGCTGCTCACAACATGTGACTTATTGCACGGGAGTTTTAGCACCATCAGGTTTTGACCCGCAACATAATTAGAACAAATCAAACATTTGCTATTGCAGCAAGAGATTTACATTTCAAAGCCACAATTGTCACCTACTTGGATCATAGATGGCATATTTGTTGAAAGTAAAAGGCCTAGCCTGTTTGTTTGATCGGAAGCTACCAAAATACCATATGCAATGGTAAAGTCAATAGGATATAATGCATTAAGACCTACAAAAACAACATTAAGTAACAAATTTATACCTGCAATGAAATCCGCATCCATCCAAATATTGTATCAATAATATAATCATGTTGTTACCAACGCCAAATGCTTACCGAATGTAACATTTACTATTAAGCACCTGCGAATTGACCTGTTTTCTATTGTTGCGAATTTTATTAGTCAAGTGTGTAGAGTAATAAGAACGATAAAGTGGCAAAATATTACCCATTTGACCATTTAAAGTGTGTACCTGCATAAAACCATCCTTATAAGCTATAGAAGAGAATTTGCAGCATGCTCTTCTTATCGAAACTGAAGATACAATCTCAACCTGCTTAAAAAAACATAAACTTAGGATTCATGGATATTCAAGTACCCGCATACAGCTAAAATAATCAGCATATCAAAATTAGGGTTAATTAAATTGGGTCCTTTTCATCCCATGCTCCAAACATTGGCACTGATGCTGATATATGTGACTGTACATATACTTATAAATGCAACAAATTAACCCTAGTAATTTATAGTTTCAAACATAAATTTAACCCTTAATGATTTATTTTTTCAAACATGAATTTCAAAACAAACAATCACCTCTTTATTCTAATACACAAAAAACAAAGATTTAGATAGATTATATTTATTTCATTATCGTATAATCACCGATGCTTAATCGCTTAATCGTCACCAGATCTTCTAAACAAACCCTAATTAATTGAAATAAATTAGATTCAAAGATGTGAGAATCAATAATTAAGAATCAATTTTACTAATAATCGATCTAATAGCAGATCAATTGAATACCTGATTCAATAGACATTAGGGTTCGTTCATATCGCATAATCCTCGACGATCGCCGAAGTTAGATGATGATTTCATTCGTAATCGGTTGAACAATATCTGAGACTTCCAATATAAATTTGTAAATCAACAGATAAGTGTTGCTAATGTTATGCATTTAATTTGTGTATGTTAATGTTTAAAAGAGATTGAAGATGAAATTGTTAGGGTTCGTGATTGTGTATTAGTTGTTTAGAGCATAATCAATTGCTGGTTCGGTATTTTCATTCAAGGGCATGTGTTGTAGTTAATAATTTAATTAGAGGGTATTATAGTCTTTTTAACATTCGATTAGCGAATTATTTTTTCTTTTGTTAGCTAATAGGGTAAATGAATGGTTGAGATGATTTCTCACAAGAAATGATCATATGGTCATTAAAGGCTAACCTACATTAATGAAGAGAGATATTGCTCTTCTTTTAATGTTTAAAAGAGAAAGAGATTATATAAGTCAGTTGATGGTGAGTATAACCACATGTTAATCGCTTTGATGGAGTTATCGTGTTTTTTTAATATAATCCTTTTTTCGCCAAAAAAAAAAATATATGCAAGAAGAAAATAATTGCATTAATGATATATCTGAAAATACTAAAATAGGCCAGTAACACGAATCAAAAAAGCAACATTAGCTTTGTTTGTTCCAAACGAAGATACGACATAGGACCCTCCCACTATTAGTATGTAGGGTAATAATACAAAATTAAACATCTAGTTGCCAAATACTTGACATTTATATATCTGACAATATATAATTGTTAAAATATTAATGTTTTTTTCTAGAGTGATTTAGATTTAATTAGTATAGTTTAGTAGAATAGATATTTGTGAAGTAGTAGCTAGAAGAGTATGGAAGTAGCATTAGACAAAAATATCAAAACTAGATTTTACTAGTTATGTATTAAAAATATCTATGTGAAGATCACCGACATTATTAGCCTATAAATAGGCATAGCATGCAAATGATGTATATACACAACACAAGAATTCAATAAAAAGTTCATTTCTATTTACAATAAAAGTCTTCCTCATATTCATTTTCAGTAACTACTAATTCATTCTATATTTTAAACTAGTCCCTCCACTATCTTCATATACGATTGAAAATATGAGGATTGGTGGCGGCACGACAAACGTATCTTCATATACGATTGAAAATATGGGAAGGCAAGAAATTTAATCGTTTGAAGGTTGACGACGTGATCGTTAAGCGGATCATAAAGACTCGGAAAAGGAACAGTAAAGGTAATGAGGTTGGTGGTTAGTTTTTGAGCGTTTTTGGATAGAATCTACGTTTGTAGTTTTCGTTTAGAGTTGGTTTTTTTGTTTTGGTTGTGGGCTTTTGTTTGTGTCCTGTGTACACATTTGTGTTAAGTTTGCTCAAGGCTCGGGTTTAGTTAGCTTAGGCTCTTTGTTTAGTCTTTAATAATCATTTACTGCTTCCGAGCATTGGTTTGCCTTTGGTTCGATTGTACTTTTGTTGGTCTTTTTCACGGATTGATGAAAAGACTGTTATATGTTATCGTTATTTTAGCCAAAGAAAATATATATATATATATATATATATATATATATATATATATATATATATATATATATATATATTAGAGTATTAGAGTATTATTCTTCATATTGCTCGCATAATCTGTTGTGTTGTGCTGCTACTTACATTAAATTTGTAATTTTATGCTGCTGCTAATATTTTGAGTTCTTATCAAGGAGTCACTTCCTTGGCCAAAATAAATTAAATAATTTTTCTGTACACATCTAATTTCATGTATAGAGCCACAGAGTATCTGACTTAATTTGAAAAAAACAGTCCAACAAAAATGAATCACAAAATTTAACATATATGATACCAACTATGTGCTTCAATTTACATATCAACTTTACATACTTTAACTAGATTCGGAAGCCCGAACGTTACTGCGGTTCTCAATATTTTTGTCATAACGTTTTTGCAATAACGTGTTTTGACAAAACATTTGTTGTACGCATTTAGCGTTGATTATTTACTCATTTATCCCCACTATAAATTTATAGACATTTATTTTTATTATGTTTTTGAGAGCAAAATATATGAAAAATGAAAGGATTTATACTCCGTAATATTGCAGTATTTTTTTGATTAAAAAAGTTGGAAGATGCAACGGCCAACTGGACTTCGTATTTGGTAGCCACATGATTTGGTCAACAATTACTTTACTACTTTGTCTTACCCCTTTACTCTCGATTAATCGAATAGGTGGTTTCGGTCGTGAGATAAAAAATTAGTTTTCCAACCCGATATCATATTTCGCTGCGAGATGATTTTGATCGGTTAACGATAAGTTAATTATACGTAAAAGGAAAACGGTTACCGGTAATATTAACATACTCTAAAGTTTATATAGAGTATAATATAAGAATTTAATTTAATTGATGTTCGAAATATAAATCTTTACAATTTTATGTAGGTTCAATGTTTTGTGTAACACATATTGAAGCTAAAAAAAAGAATTTAAAGTGGTAATGTTTATAACTTAGAGGTTCAGTTTGTCATTTTCAACGTAAATGGGGGTGTAAATAAAAAAAATAAAGTAAAATGGGTTGATTTCATCCACATATCCATCCTACCCTATCTTTAGTACTCCGTATTCTCTCCTTTAACAGCTTATTATCCTCTCCACCGATCTTCCCCAATTTTCCATTCTCATTTTCACTACCATTATAATATCTTACACTAAAATCATAAAAAAAAAAATCAAGAAAAATTATATCGATGGTTGCGGTTGACTCGGTGGTTTTCAGTAGTTCCGACCACCTGAACTCGATTTAGTTTTTGGATTTTTCTAACACCCCACTATAAATAGAGTTGTACTATTTGTATGATTAGTTGTACCGTGTGCATATTTAGTTGTAATATATATGTGAATAGCTAGTTGTACTCAAGAATGCAGGTAAGAAAAAAATTATTATTTTTGACGTTTTTTTACAATAGTAAGGTGTTGGCCGACGGTGAAGGTCGACGGCGGCGTCGGCTGTTGTGATCGTAACTGTTGCCGGAAGTAGCTTTCCACCGCCACTCTCGTGGTGTGTTGGGCTATTGTAGTTGTTCTCCTACAGGAGGTCCAGCGCTTGACATTTATCAGAGTCACGGTCGTGAAAAACCCAACTCAAAAACTTGACTTTTCAGGTATGTGTTTTTTCTAACCACTACCAAATCGTCCTATGTTCAGATTTGTTTATTAATCGGTTGATTTTTAGATTTGTTTTTGTTCCTTTAATATATATGTTTATCGGTTCCCCCCCCCCCCCCTCTCTTAAATCAGACAATTGGGTGGACTCGTGAGGTATTTGATATGCTGGGTGTCTTTTAAGTTTTCAGGTATGTTTATATATTTCATCAAACACTAAATTGCCCTTTGTTCCGGAAGTTTGTCTCATGTGTGGATCTGAATGTTTTTTCTTTAGATCAGATTTGATGGTGGTTGAAAGTTGTAGACGGTGACGGTCGTGAAATCGGCGGTGGTAGGTGGCAGTGCATGCTGGTGTAAAGTGGCTGATGGTGGCGGTTGCAGGTGGTTGGTGGACATGGAATACTGGTGTAGATGGAAAAGAGACCCAAAAATTAATAAGTTCATGGTTTTTTTTGTTTTTTTTTTTTTTGAATATATGTAAAAAGACGAATATTAACTGGTGGTCGTTGTATAAAATCAGAAGATTAAATAAATTATCTCAAAAAAAAAAAAACAGCTACTGTAGCTACAGTGTTTTTGGGTATGTGGCGGGTTATGATTGGAGGGTGTTGTCCATATTTCGTATATAGTATAATAATTTCGAAGTTCATTGCACATGTATTAATATGTAAACACCATTAGACTTTTTGATTGTGGCTTATTATTCCCAAACTTGTTCCTACCTCCATTATATCATGATTATATTTTTGAGCATGCCTACTCATATCTTCAATACTCACCATGATTTTATCTATCCTCCTAATAAGCGAATTTATTTCACCGATCACCACCTTATGCTCATGATATTTAGTGAGATAAGTATACTCGCGCAACTCACTTCAATCCACGTAGACGAGCATGAATGTCACTAAAATCCTTAATCAACCAACTTTTATTATAAATCAGCCGGTCACACATGCATAAGAAATCCCTCAATGAAAAACTTCGATTCAAATGTAACCACACATACTCTAAGTCTTCTCTTCCTTCCCTTATGAAGTAACCAACCATTAAAGCAGACATTATACTAAAAACACCTGCAACCAATCCGCTTGAAACTTGTGCTAATATCATCACTGACTTAAACTCCTGGATTTCTTTATTGAACAATCTTGCAAAAGTAACTGTTTGCATACATACATATGCAAATGATTTCACAATGTTATCAGAAAAGCAAATACCTGTAGCAGCTTCAATACCATTGAACTGATGTAGAATCTCTTTACAGGTGTAATTATCCTCTCTGATCTTCACCACAATTCCCTCAAACTCCAACTTTACACTCATCCAGCTATCACATACATCTTTCAGCAACCTTACAAAATCACTGAAAAGTTGGCAGGTTTTACGGCAGACATCATAGTAATCACTGACCATGGAAAATAATTGTGTACGCCTCCTCCATTCATCTTTGCACTCGTTTAAGACCATGAAAGCTTCTAGGTTGTTTCCAAGTACACAATTAATGATTTCATGGATCTTATCCATGGATCTTGCCCGTTCTGCAGTAATGAATTTTATTATACTGCGGATGTTGTCATGGATGATTGAATTACAGGACAGGAGGATTGAATCAGAAGCTTCACAAGCACGTATATACCACCGTAGATCAGTAGGAAAAAATAAAGATGCACGATGCAGAATGATCATCGCCTCCCAGCTAGAATCAGCATATTTTCCCCGTGGCAACTTACTCTTAATATAATCAAACTGTTGCAGGTGCCCTGTGTCATCATCAAGCACACATTGAACACCAAACTGAATCACCTGTAACTTACCGTCTGCGATATATCCATTCAAAGCAACTCCTGCATCCCCAATATCGTGACTGTATTTATAAGCATGAATACTCATATCCTCGATAGTCTTTGACACGTCATCGGTCTTCTTATGAAGCTTATGTATCACAGTCATCATCTCCACCTCACCCTGATTTGTAAAAGAATTAAGTCGACCTATCTTCATCTTCAACTCTTGTACAAGCACTGCATTATCATAGAAATCCAAGATCCTTAATCCTCTTCCATAGCTTCCGGTCAAACGGTTTAATGTCTGATCAAAATCTATACCGGATTAAATGCAGCCACATCGGATACGAAGTTGTATCTTTCATCATCTCTTGCAATAGCTTTTCCTTATCCGCACATGCAGCCAGAATGCAGAAAACTCCTGCAAGGGTTATGCTTGATACTTTTGCCAATGTCATGAATAAATTGAACTCTTCATTAACTTTTCGAAGATTGAAATTTAGACGTTTTGAAAAATCATCAGTTCTACAACAGATATAAGCCAACAAAGTGATGGAATTATCAGAAAATCTGACACATTCAGCAGCTTCAAGATCTTCAAGCTGTTGTAGCATCTCTTGATATGTGCAGCAATCATCTGCTCAACATTTTGCCACAATTTGCTCCAATGCAAAGTTTAGACTCAACCAGTTAAACGATACATCTTTGATCAACTTCACAAGATCTTTGTAAAGTTGAGAGATTCCATGAAAGATTCGATAATAGTCATAAACCAATGTAACTCACTCTGAGTGTCTCCACTCTTCCTTGTATTCACCAAAAACTTGTTGGGTGATTTCTGTTACACATTTAAGGATTTTATGGATGTCATCCAAGGAATATTGTTGTTTTCCATAGTCGTGAAGGAATTTTGTCGTCATGATGGTGTGGTCGTGGATGGCCGAATGACGGGGACAGCGGTCAATATCAGCTTCACAAGCACGTATATACCCTTGCACTTCTTGGAGTGCCACCATACTAGTAGAATCTTCATGTCGTTTCGGTTCAAATGTGTCTCCCTCACGTATAAAACGAACTCCAAACTTTGTAACCTCCACATTACCATCTGCATCAAATTGATTTAAAGGCCTTACATCATAAATCAATAAATTATGTACTACTCATTTAACATTTCTATTTCTCAATATTAAAATAAAGAAAGTTCAGACCAAAGGCCGATCTTAACCTTTTCGAACCATGTTTTATATAATAATAAGTTATCAAGTCTCACTGTCCCCAGGATGGTTAAGCAGCATTTATGGGGTGAGACCCCTATGTAATTGACTTGAACGCATAAAAATACAACTCTTATCTAACTTTAAACTCTAATTACTTCAACTTTAGGTTAAGTACGATTAAACCTAACTTGGAGGTTAAGTGACATCAACTATAATCAACTGTGTGAGTGCCCCGGTGCTGATTAAGATACCCACATTGTGCATAAGAAGACCCAAAACTATGAATAGAGGGTTTGACATGCACGTTAAGCACAAATTTACTCTGCAATATTAGAACGGTTTGAAGTTCTTGTACGTCGAAAAAGAGGATCAAGATGCCGTAGAGGACCATTAATTTGCATCTCTTTTTCTTGCTATGATTCGGGTTTTTAGTTTCATAATACGAGTTTTAACTAACTTGTCAGTATGCTAATATCCTCAACTTCACTTAGAGGGACAACCTCAAACAAAGGATAATTGTATATTATTAATTATTTGATTTGATACGGAGTAAGAATTATTGTTGATTGCAACTAACTGATGTTATTGGATGTGTTTGACAACCTAGATAGTTTTCACTCAAGTATATTGTCTGACATTACGTGTTTAGATGTTTCAAATTATATATCTACAGATTTTACTCACCTCCTGGCCCCACGCTAAATGAGAATCGGAAGTTATTTTGTTGGGTCAAATCTACAATTCTTTGATAGTCATCAGTAACTGTCCAGTAGACTACCAATTGGTTCTCCACCCTTGCCATCAAAAAGTTTATGGGAACTGGAATCATCCAATGTTTTTCCCCAACATGGATATGAACTGTTACCGTGTAATTGGCGTCCATAAAAACAACAATTTGGTGGACAGCAATAACAGCACATATAGCCACCCCAATCCATGGGCCTTCAAGAATCACATTTTCGCCAGATGTCATTAGCTTGAAGCTTGATGGAATCTTGCTTCCTGTGCCAACTATCTCAAATACTGCTGCTGGTGTAATCCAGTATTTCGTTCGTAACTGTTTAAAGAAAAAGTTGAGTCTATTACTAATGGTTCAAAATTTGTGTGTGTGTGTGTGTGTGTGCATGCGCGCACACACAGAGAGAAGAGAGAGACAGAAGGAGACCTGAAGATAACTATTTAATATTTTGTCCACCAGATAACGACCGCTTTCGTTCTCAGCCAGTCTAGGGCAGTTCAAACATGACACCGTTGGACTACCATTGTCGCTTGAGGCATGAAACCTAGAAAAGTCTACCGCTTCTCCTGAAATATAGTAATTAAATCTGATCTCAAGTCCATAGAGCGTCTCCTCATTTACTATGGAAAGCTTCGGTAATGACTGAAGCCTCTTGCAGTTATTCAGATTAAGCAATTTAAGATTTGAAAGGAGACTGATACTTGCTGGCAGTAAAACAAAATCATTTCCGGAAAGATCCAACTTTACTATGCGGCATAACAAACCAATACCCTCAGGAACTGCCGATAGATTACAGTAACTTAGATCAACTTCTCGTATATACGATACTGTATCCAGATTTGTATACAGAAAACCTCTGTTGTGGGATAAAAGCATGCATCTATGAACACGTAGGAATCTTAACCTCTTCAGCTGATATATGGAAGAGGGTATCTCTTCTATTGAAGTTTCACTCACATCAAATTTTCTCAAATTACACATCTTCCCCAAACTTTCTGGCAATTTCTTGACGTTGGTTCCATCAACATACAGATGCTCCAAGCATTTCATGTTCAGTCCAAATTCAGGAATATACTTGAGATTACAGCAGCCAGATAAATGTAGTGCCTCGAGAGCGTCCATTTCCATATTGCATCCACCAAGGCTTTCAAGAAGCCCACACCCTTTCAGATTCATGTATCGTAGCCTTTTATGAACAAGAACCGATTCATGTAGCGCTCTGAGTTTCACGCAGCCTTCAAGATTTAATACACGTAGTTTCGGGGTTGATGTCAAGTTTGGAATTTTGATCAAATTCGGAGAGAAACTGAGGTTAACGGATCTCAAATTAGGCAGATCCTGTAGAATGAGAAGAAAACTTTCATATTTTCTAGCTTTTTTATACTCTATATAAACACGTATTAAGTAGGATGACCATTCTTACCAGATCTTTCTCCCAAAGTGTTTCAAGATGGCTACAACGCATATCAAGTTCAAAAATGTGTTTGGGTGCAAAAGTTGAAGGAAAGGACTTCAAAGAACATCTATACCATTCCAGAATCCGTAGATCATTGGAAAGATAGTTAAGACCTTGAGAGAATCGTATATTACTAATCCTGAGAAATCTGAGTTTCGTCATCTTTGAGAAACATGTAGGATCATCAAAGCAAACTTCCTCTTCAGCCTTATATGGCTCCTGGTTAATGATTTCAATTACTCTCATCCCCTGGTATAAACAGAGACAGATGAGCAAGACAAGAATATGTGTTACAAACTTCAAAGTGCCATAGTGTTGCATATATTCTAAAAAAAATATATGGTAACGCATTATAGAACCTTTGGTTTGGATGAGAGGATATCTACAATATCTTGGCGACGCTTAATTGCAACGTACTTTCCATAGTCTCTCTCCGAGTCCTTACGAAGAATTTCCCAACACATTTGTTGGAGAAGATCATGCATCCAAACACTATCATCATGATTTAAAGTTATAAGAAACTTGTTGATGAGATCAGTGATTCCGCACTCAGGATACAAACCAATATCTGTTAGTATATCCTTTACCAAATTTTTGTCTCTCCCTTTCAAGAAACACGCGATATATCTGAATGTATCCTGTTCATTTTTACCTAGCCTAGCATAACATATTTCAAGCCTTTCAAACACTTCTTCATGTGCATTTTCTTGCAATTTGTTCAAAAACTCTTCCAAACACTTCTTCATGTGCATTTTCTTGCAATTTGTTCAAAAACTCTTTCCAATAACTTTCTTCTTTGGTACGTAATAGAGAACCGTAAGCATTAAGAGCTAATGGAAGACCACAAGCAAGCTTCACAATATCTTTCGACAAGTTCTCATAACGTTTTGTAGGATGTCCTCCAAATGCTGACTGACAAAAGAGATTAAGAGCTTCATCATCTTCCAATTCTTCACATACATATGTTGCATTTATTCTATGTGGATTCAGCAAGTCTGTGTTTGTTGTGGTTATAATAACTCTGCTGCCATTTCCAAAACATTCACGCCCACCAGCCAAATAAGTTAATTGGTCTGCATGATTTACATCATCCAACACAATTATAACCTTCAAATCACGTAGCTTGGTCTTCAACAAAGTTTGGCCATGCCTAACAGTTTTTACAGGTACACTTTCCCCTTTCAAAATATCATCAAGGAGTTTTTGCTGGAGCTTGCATAAATCTGTATTACGTTCCTTAGAAATATCTTTGATGTTTTCAATAAAGCTACTTTCTTGAAATTCCATTTGAACTGCCTCATAGACAACTTCAGCAAGAGTAGTCTTCCCAACTCCACTCATCCCGCAAATCCTTATAAAACGAACGTCAGAAGATTCCATAATCAGAATTTTCTTCACCTCATTTAATCGTGATTCAATTCCCACCAGACCATCAGGAAGAGACTTTGGTACCAGAGCTTGCATGTCCGTAAGGATTTTCTTTACAATTTCATTTACAACTTCTGATTCTTTCCTGCAGATATATAGATAGACATAAGATTGGTGGATGAAAGGATAGTGCTAGTTGAATCAAAGGATTCTTTACTGTTATCTAATTTGATGGAGGGACTATAAACTATGAAATGAAATGACATCCAAGGTCATCAATTATATATGTCCACTAATTCAATTACTCATATAGCTGTTTCATTTCTCTTCTTTTGATTTCTGTCACTTTAACTTCAATTAACATGACTTTTCACAATACAAAAGAGAGGTTAATTAAAGCGATTTGCCAAATGTTGAGATTCAAAAACAAGTACTCCATAGCAAACTACAGAATCCTTTGTACAGCTGATTAGAGAAATAACAATGTTTTAAATACTATAAGATCCTACATTCCATTAACTACATAGCAAATTAAGGTTGTGTTTGTTGACAGCTGAATGGAATGATTCAGCAAGAAATGATGAATCACTCAGCATTCAACGCGTTTGTTTGTAACTTCATAAGGACAATTGGTCATGAACAACAAAAAGTGTGTCCGAACCATTCACAGATAGTCCCAAGATTTTGATGTAATAAGAAAAGGAGTAATTAAACAACTACCTATCTTGTGTCACGTGCAGTCCCGAGATAGCCCCCAACTTTTTGAAAGCCGCTTTCCACGTTTCCACCTTCTGAGGTGGAATTTCAGGATTTTGTTCATGATTAGTGAAGCATTGTACGTAACAGTCGCTCTGATGGCATACATCCGTGGGAGACACATGGTAAAAAACAGGAATAACAACCAGCTTGCCTAGCTCCATACAATTAACAATATTAACAATTTCCTCCAAACACCATTTTGATGTTGCAAAATTGGGCGATAAAACCACTATGGCAAATTTTGATGCTTCTATAGCCCGTAGGAGCTCAGGAGCAATAACATTCCCAATTTCAAGTGACTTATCATCTTGGTAGGTTCTAATGCATTTTCGGATTAAAGCATCGTACAAATGGCTAGTGAAACTGTTGGAAGCTTCGACGAGCCCAACACACCACTATAGAGGATCTAGACTACACTACACCAACACTTTGACGTTAGTTAGCCTTTAATTTTATAAATCCTTAGTGCACAATGTACTTAGGCGACAGTGTCGACCATATATATTTAGGCGGTATAACCGACCATGTATTACTTAGGCGGCAGAGCCGACCATATAATAAGAACAACAAAAGTGCACTAAGAACTTAAACACAAACTAAGGCTTGATCGGGAAACTTAACAAAAACACTTATATTAAATTACAATTACAATATTACTTACAAGCTTTATTTTCTCTACTTTCGCTAACTCACACTCTTCTTCTCTTCTTCACAACTCACTTCTTATTTCACTCTCACAACTTCACACACACAAATGAAATCTCCTCCCATATTTATACTACTCCATGGAACATTCTAGAACCTAGATATTTCCATGGATATATAAATCTCTAGATATTTCTACAACCTACAAATATCTAGATTTTTCTTTTACATTTCAATTTCTAGATTTTTCTCTCATATTCTAATATCTAGATATTTTCTTATACATATTAATATCTAGTTATTTTACCCATATACATTTACTAATTCCATATTATTCTAAATTTGCATTGTATTTTAACAGAAACCAGTACGAGTGTCCTCCCCTCGAAAGCTTAAAAAAACATCATAACCTTTTGAAACTCTTATTGAAGATGATGCTGATGATGATTCATACGACATCGTCTCTACAGTCTACAGCTCATTATTATGATTACGTACATACTATAAATATGATTACATCATAACCTTTTAGAACTCTTAATAAAAATGATGATGTTGATTCATATGGCGTCATCTCTAAAGCTCACTATGATTATGTACGATCCAGCTATATAAAATATGAAAAAATCAAAACCTTCAACAAAAAAAAATTAATTGCACTAAACAATGAATTTTTGATAGAAACTAGTTTCATTTCATGAACCATGAAATCACAGTTTTTCAAAAAATAAAAATACAAAAAGTGTATGAAAGATAGATACTGATACTGATACAGATAACAAAGTAACATATTCAAAAAATATACAATATCTGTCATCCGATTCCATTATAATCCTTCAATAAAACTTTCTAAAAACATAGTTACAATTTGAAACGCCATTAAGTGAACTTCTAGGAGTTATATACATATTCAAAATAGATGATTAAGTGATGTTTTTATCCTTGATGGGTATAATTGAGTAGACTTGTTATTGATGAATATCTGAAACCCAGGCCATTTGATTTAGAAGCAAAGGTACCATAATAATAATGTTTATAAAATATATATTAAAGGTTCATTCAGCAACATCGATTATTAGACAGTAACATTTTTCAGGTAACCTAAAAATAAAATATGGATATATCTGTATGGACAAAACTGAAATGTTAAGCCATAAATAGTAGGTACATTAATATGGATACATGATAGATGTAGTAGAAACAAATACAAACCAAGGCTTGGTACAAATAAAGGTTGAAAATGGGTGGGTGTCACCGGTCAAGACGGCCACAACTATCTTGGGAGGGTGTCGGGCGAACCGTGTTATGGCTTAATCTGCCTAATCAGAGTAGAAACCCTAATAATCACAAAACACAATAGCCGAATAATAAACACAGAAAAAAGAAAAGAACACGAGAATTATAGTGGTTAAGTTTCGATGTGAAACCTACATCCACTTTGGAACTAGAGAGTATTATTAATTTGGAGGTGATGATTTACAAGTACAATTGAGAGACTATATATAGACTTAGGACCCTCAATAAAAACGGCCGAAACAATTAGGGTTGGCCAAACCCTAACTTGGTCACCAAGTAAACTCCTGGCCCCTTTTTTCTTGGGCTTAAACTACCGAAGCCTACACACATTAACAATCTCCCACTTGGAGGCTTCGAATACATCGATCTGCACTCTTGTACTTCTGCAATGCAAGACCTAGCTCGTCTCTTCTCTCTCTAGTTCCTGCCTTCTCTTCAATGTTCCTGAAGGCCAGTTGAAGCTATGCACAACTTCAACTTATCCAGCGTTACTGGTTTGGTGAACATATCTGCTGGATTCTTTGAACCTGGAATGCTCTCCAGATTAAATGTTCCTTTGCTTATCCGTTCTCTGATAAAGTGATACTTCATGCCAATGTGCTTCGTCTTAGCATGATAGACTGGATTCTTTGCTAACTTGATTGCGCTCTCATTATCACAATATAAGACAAATTCTGTCTGTTTGCTGCCCAGTTCTTTCATGAATGTCTTCAACCACACTAGTTCTTTACTGGCTTCAGTCAAGGCCATGTATTCTGCTTCAGTAGTAGATAGAGCCACGCTCTTTTGAAGCCTAGACATCCAACTCACTGCTGTTCCTCCTATAGTGAATACATACCCGGTGGTGCTCTTGAAGGTATTATTGCATCTACCCAGATCTGCATCAGAATAACCCCTGAGAGTAGTATCCCTGCCCTTGAAACATAACCCAACTTTGGGAGTACCCTTTAAATACCGCAGTATCCACTTCACTGCTTCCCAATGTTCTTTCCCCGGAGCTGACATAAAGCGACTAACCATCCCAACTGCATGTGCTATATCAGGTCTTGTACACACCATAGCGTACATTAGACTACCCACTGCGGATGCATAAGGAACCTTAGCCATTTCTGCTTTTTCTACTTCAGTTTTAGGAGACTGATGTTTAGAAAGCTTTAGATGACTTCCCAACGGCGTGTTTCTTGGCTTTGTAGACTCACCATTCATTCTGAACTTTTCAAGAACCTTGCGAATATACTTTTCTTGAGATAAAGAAACTGACCCATCTTTATTCCTGCATATACTCATACCGAGAATCTGCTTAGCTGGCCCGAGATCCTTCATTTCAAATTCTCTAGATAATTGCTTCTTCAAATTGCGTATTTCAACCATATCAGAACCTGCAATTAACATATCATCGACATAAAGAAGCAATATAATATAGGAGCTCTTGAACTTCTTCAAATAACAGCAATGATATGTAGAACTTCTCACGAATCCTGTCTTCTCCATGAAATTATCAAATTTCAAGTACCACTGTCTGGGAGCTTGTTTCAAACCATACAAGCTTCTCTTTAGATTACACACAAGACTCTCCTTTCCTTTGACACGAAACCCCTCTGGTTGAGACATGTAAATGTCTTCTTCAATGTCGCCATGCAGGAAGGCTGTTTTAACATCCAACTGTTCTAAGTGTAACTTCTCGGTTGCAACCATACTTAGAACCAATCTGATAGTCGTCATCTTCACTACTGGAGAAAAGATTTCAGCATAGTCGACTCCTTTCTTTTGTTGAAATCCTTTAACAACTAATCTTGCTTTGTATCGTTTAGAACCATCCCCTTCATCTTTGACTCTGAAAACCCATTTATTCTGTAAGACCCTTTTTCCTGGTGGTAACTTGGTTAACCTCCAAGTTTGATTTTTCAATAAAGATTCCATCTCGCTTTTCATAGCCTGCTCCCACTGGAACGAATCTTTCACCTTCATTGCCTCAGAATAACTTTCTGGTTCCCCATTTTCTGTCAAAAGAAGATAGTTAACTGTTGGGCTAAACCTAACTGGCTGTCTTGTGACTCGTGTAGATCTCCTGACCCAATTGGACTGGTCAGATTGTGGTGGGGACTGTGGGGTCTGCTCATCATCAGACTCTGAGCTCCCACTATCTGAAGTCTGCTCGTGATCAGACTCCGAGCTTTCACTGTTAGGAACTCCCACTGGAACTTCAGTTTCATCCTCTGGAGTTTCCCTTTCATCTTCTCTAGTTGTCTCTGTGTCAACCTCAAATTCAACTGATTCTTTTTCTTTTGTTGTTGAGTTGAAATCCTTGTACAATTCTGCTTCATTGAAGGTGGGATGTTTACTTCTGATAACATGTTTTCCCTTGTTATCCCATAACCTGTAACCCATGTCGTCTCCTCCATAACCAATGAACACGTACTTCTTTGCTTTTGCATCAAGTTTGTCACCATCTTTATTAATATCATATGCACTGCACCCAAAGATTTTTAGATGCTCATAACTGATTGCTTTACCTCTCCATTCTTCTTCGGGTATTTTGAAATCAAGCGGAGTTGATGGAGAACGGTTGATCAAATAAGCGGCAGTGCTTACTGCATCAGCCCATAGAGTCTTTGGTATCCCACAATTAAGTCTCATGCTACGTGCTCTCTCATTTAAAGTGCGATTCATTCTTTCTGCAACTCCGTTTTGCTGTGGAGTACCTGGAACCGTCTTGATCATCCGAATACCATGATCAGCACAATAGTTAACGAATTCGGTGCTGATGTATTCTCCTCCATTATCCGACTTCAAGCATTTTACCTTCAAATCACAAGATAATTCAACAGCAGATTTCCATTTCTTAAAAGCTTCAAATACATCAGATTTATTTTTAAGAAAGTAAACCCATACCTTGCGTGTTGAATCGTCAATGAAAGTAACATAATAGCGTGCTCCTCCCAATGAAGAAACAGGAGTAGGCCCGAACACATCCGTGTGTACTAGCTCCAACTTCTGAGCCTTTAAAGTTCTGCCTGCTTTTGCAAAGGTGACCTTCTTCTTCTTTCCTAGAACACATGACTCGCAAAAGTCCGATTCAACTCTCTTTAGACCAGGAATTTTACCATTAGACACTAGCATTTTCATTCCTTTGTCACTCATGTGACCTAAACGTTGGTTCCACTGACTGGTTAAGCTTCGATCATTGGAAACTGTATTTACTTCATCAGCTGGAACTTCTGCCATATAAAGAGTGCCTCTCTTCTTACCCTTGGCTATTACTAAGTTCCCCTTTATTACTTTCCACTGACCTTCACCAAATAACACACTATATCCTTAATCATCAAGCTGTCCAACAGAGATTAGTTTTTTCTTTAGGCCAGGAATAACTCGGACATTTTCCAAGGTCCAATTAGTGCCCAAAGAGGTCTTCAGCTCTAAGTCTTCAATCCCTGTAATGTCAAGACAATGATCATTAGCCAAACGAACTTTACCAAGGTTACCTGTTCGTAGATTCTTCATCAAATGTGGACTTGGGGTAGCATGAAACGATGCTCCTGAATCCATAACCCATGCATCAATTGTATTCTCAATGCAGCAAACAAGGACGTTATCATAATCATCTGTTGCAACTACAACATTAACTTCCTTTGGCTTTGATGATGTTACTGGCTTAGTGCACTAGTTTCGGAAGTGTCCAGTCTCCTGACAATTCCAACATTTAATATCATTCCTCGTTCTCGACACACTCCTCCTTCTTGACTTTGACCTGCCCCTGGTGGTGTTACTTCTGCCTTTTCTCCTACCCCTCTCTTCTGTGCTCAGCAAGTTTCCTGATGGTTCTCCTGAACTCTTTCTTCTTATATCTTCTCCAAGAATAAAATCACGAATGCTCTCAAACTTTAGCTTTGAGGACTCTGTGGATCCACTGATAGCTGTGACTGAACCTGACCAGCTTTCAGGTAATGAAGATAATAACAAAAGAGCTTTAACTTCGTCATCAAACTTGATATCAACAGACAATAATCGAGAGATAATATTGTTGAAGTTATTGATATGGTTTGTTACCGAAGCACCTTCTTTCAACCTGGTGTTTACCAACTGTCTGATCAAAAACACCTTATTTGAAGCAGACGGCTTCTCATACATATTCGATAAGGTCTTCATCAAACCATGTGTAGTGGTTTCATTCACAATATTAAAGGCAACACTTTTTGTCAGTGTGAGCCTGACAACAGCTAGGGCTTTCCTGTCAAGCGTCTTCCATTCATCGTCTTTAAATTTTTCTGGTTTATTCTCACTCAAAGCATCAATCAAATCCTTCTGACATAACAAGTCTTCAACCTGCATCTTCCACCACCCAAAATCTTGCCCATCAAACTTATCGATTTTAATCCTTCCTTCTTCTGCCATTGAGAAAGAAAAAAAATTATTGGATCTGAGGTCAACAGCAATCTGATCTGTAACAGTAGCAGTAAATCTGTAACAGCAGAGTCTGGTGAGTCTGGTGACGGCTAGGGTTGATCTGGATCTGTAACAGCAGAGTCTGATGGCGGCTAGGGTTGATCAGCAGAGTCTGGTGGCGGCTAGGGTTTAGCACCTGCAATCTGATCTGTAACAGTAGAGTCTGGTGGCGGCTAGAGTTGATCAGCAGAGTGTGGTGGCGGCTAGAGTTGATCAGCAGAGTCTGGTGGCGGCTAGGGTTTAGCACCTGCAACCTGATCTGCAATCTGATCTGTAAAAACAGCAACAACAGCAGCAGCGACTGGATCTGTAACAGCAACAGCTATGATTGACGGCTAGGGTTAGAACCTGAGCTCTAGATACCAGTTGTTATGGCTTAATCTGCCTAATCAGAGTAGAAACCCTAATAATCACAAAACACAATAGCCGAATAATAAACACAGAAAAAAGAAAAGAACACGAGAATTATAGTGGTTCAGTTTCGATGTGAAACCTACAACCACTTTGGAACTAGAGAGTATCATTAATTTGGAGGTGATGATTTACAAGTACAATTGAGAGACTATATATAGACTTAGGACCCTCAATAAAAACGGCCCAAACAATTAGGGTTGGCCAAACCCTAACTTGGTCACCAAGTAAACTCCTGGCCCGTTTTTTCTTGAGCTTAAACTACCGAAGCCTACACACATTAACAAACCGGACGCTGTTTGTTCAATTTTTTAAACTTTATCCAGAATGTGATCAAGATTCCGAAATCAAAAGTTACGTGAGTAATTTACTCCAGGTTTGTTAAATAGCTAGATAAAGAGGTGAGAAATATTAATAATCTCAATTAATCAGTAACACTAGGGGCATACACACTTATCTTATGAGAGACTGTACCATCGGAGTAATGTACCTTCTTTCGACAAAAAAAAAAAAAAAAAAAAACTATTCAAGATCAAATGAATACTTCAGTTAAAACCACGTTCCAATGATTCATATCTTCATCGAAAATATGCAGGACATGTACAAATCACCCCTTGGAAAGTATAAACACATAAGAAACAAACACAGCTAATTAACCAAAATAGAAAACAAACCTTTTCCATCCAAATGTATCATCAATAGATCCAAACACTCTTATGTCCTACAATCAAATAGCAAATTATAACTGGTAGAAACTGTTCAGTGCACGGTGCACAACTAAAGTAGTAGAATATAACTACCGAGTACCTAATATAGTCTTTACTAGCATCGAGTACGAAATATAGTCTTTGTTAAAGTGTCAATGAGAAACCATACCATGTAGATCTTCTTATGAACATTTCATCGAACACCTTGCATGCACTTGCATACTCACCATCTAACACCACTCGCAACAACAGCATCACGTAGCATTCACATAAATGTTTTAGATGATCAGAAGCAAAGTCAATTTGTAAACCTTTAATAGCCACACTAGTTATTGTGATCATTGGAAAGTATATTAAGAAGTTGAGGGTTAAAGAAATACCTCATATAAAGAATTGAAATAATCCTTCATGATTATATCAAATTAGGGTTTAAACTAGATTCCAGAAATGATCATTTTGTGATTACCTTACATTAATGCCCGAAATCAAAACTCTGGTGTGAACGAAAAAATCAAGAAAGAAAATGGAAGAAACTGACTCATAGGAAATATTGAAAAATAAATAAGATGTAGGCGGCAACAAGGGTTTTTTTTTTTTTTTCTTTTTTTTTTTTTTTTAGTTTTATCTTTTATGAAATAACTCATATCAAATAAAAAATTCCATTTAAATGTTTGATTGGAATAGCTTAAACCTTTGTTCCAAAGTCTTATTTTGAACAGAAAGGAAATAAGATGGAAGGAAAATAAAAGAAATTAATAATTTTGTGTTGGAAAGAAGGTAAAGGAAGTGGATTGATTATTATGGCTAATTTTCTTTTCTACACTTCCTTCCAAATTAGAAAGATCTCAATCTCTTCCCTTTCATTCACTTTCACTTCATTTCATTTCTTTTATTAATAACTTCTGAAACAGAGCCTAAGGTTTTTTGAAGAAGGAAAAAGCTAAAAGTTACTAGAACTAGCGTTTAGCTTTTAGTTTTTAACTTTTTATTATTTTACTCCTTATTTTAATAGTTTCAGCTATTCTGCCAAACGATTAAATATATATAAAAAGCTAACAGCTATCAGCTACAAGCTAACAGCTAAAAACTAAAAGCCACCAGCTATCAGCTACCTGTAGCTAGGTGGTGGCATTAAAAATTAAATCAAATACACATGACCACCGTCATTGTTTATAGGAAGCGTGTATGTAAAATATTAGACTTTCAACGAGCGTTCAAAAAGAATAAAGAAAAAAAAAGAAAAAGATGATGTAATAACGGATATAAGTTCGAATTTTAAGCTTGAAAACCACCGTCGGTACGCCCACGTTGAGTCACTGGCGAGCACGACGTCGGGCCGGTGTCGTACCGACCGTCGATCCCAACGTCGGTTGAGGCCGACGGCGAAATCGACCACGGATGACGAGAGCTCTAAGTTCGGACTATAAACTCTGTTATTATTAGTATTAATTATTAATATTATTAGTATTATTAATATTAATATTAATACTATTATCTATTATTTACTACTACTCGTATTAGTATTGTTATTATCATTATTATTATCATTATTATTATTATTATTATTATTATTAGTAGTATTATTATTATTATTATTGTTATTATTATCATTACTATAATTTTTAGGTACTACTACTATTACTTGTGGACGAGTAGGTTTTGTATGTTTGTGTTTGTATGCTCGTTTGTCTGTTTGTTTGTATGCATGGTATGTATGTATGTTTAGGGATGTATGTATGTAGGTTTTTTAATGTAGGTTCCTTTTGTCTTTGTATGTATGCAGGCTTTGTAATGTAGGTATCTTTGTCTAGGTATGTATTTTTCGCCTATGTATGTATGTTAGGTTGTTTGGTAGGTATGTATGTATGTTTTGTTTGTTCTGTTGGTATAGGTATGTACGTAGGTATGTTTCATGTAGGTATGTAGGTATGTGTTTGCACGGATGTATGTAGGTATGGATATAGGTTTATGTATCTATGGGGGTGTGTGGGGGGTGTGTGGGTGTGTGTGTGGGTGTGTATCGCATCGTTCGGTGCATCTTGGGGTCATTATGGCTGAGGACGACCTTCCTTGCTCCCGAGCTTGATTGGTATTCTTTTAGTTGTGTGTCTTCGGGGATGTCTACCGTAAAGGTGCACGAGTGGTGTTCTGGTTTGTTACGGGTGGTTGGCTCTTTGCTCGCGCAACAACTTCCACCTGACATACCCTTCGAGTAATGTTTACAAGGTCCCTTGGCTTTATTTTTCGAGGCAACACCAAGCGTCGTTTAAGTGACGACTTGACTGCCGCTTAGAGCCTAAATTGATGTTTCAGGCAGGCTTTTAAACACATGGAAATTTGATTTCTACCATTTTCATGGCGCCTCCTTTTTATTTCTATTATTTATTTTTTATTTTTATTTTTATTTTTATCTTTATTTTTATTTTTAATTTTATTTTACTATTTAAAAAAATATTCCTACTTTTTGGCCGGAGGTCCACTCGGAAGCAATCCCTTTATCCGTCGAATGAGGAGATGGATGACTTTCTCTACTTTCTGTGGGAGAAATGACTGGTCCTCTATTTCTCGAATAGGAGAAGGATTGTCTACATCTCACCTCCCCCATACATCACTCATGTGGTATTGGGTTTCGTTGTTGTTGTTTTTTTTTTTTTAGGGTTTTTGAGGATGAGACTATGGGTTCAGATGAAGGAGAAATAAGTGATACAAATGTACAAATGCCCATACTTTATGTACAAGTGATATATTTAAAAACCATTTAATTATCATTATCATTATCAATAATACTAATTTTGATGAACTTGCTATTGTTCACAGGGGCAATTTCATCATTTAACTTATTTTTCCCTAATTACAATTATGCCACCACTACTCAACTCCCACTACCACCTCCATCCTACCACCACACCACCTCTGCAACAATCAACCACCTCCACCAGCTCACAGCAACCACCAACCTACTGCAACCGACCACTTGGTTTCCGGCCAAAAAACTCCAGCTTTTCCTGGAAACTCCGGCGAAAAAAACTCGCAACCTGAGTCATTTAACTTATTTTCCCCTAATTACAATTATGTCACCACTACTCAACTCCCACTACCACCTCCATCCTACCACCATGAGACGACCCGTCCTAATCCATAAGGACGAATACAATAACATACGGTTACATCGCGAGGTACTTGACCTCTATATGATACATTTTACAAACATTGCATTCGTTTTTTAAAAGACAAACTTTCATTATATCGAAAGTTGACAGGTATGCATACCATTTCATAATATCCAACTATAAATCACCTAATCTGTCATTTACTTAATAATAATCTTGATGAATTCAACGACTCGAATGCAACGTCTTTGGAAATATGCCATAAATGACTCCAAGAAATATCTTTAAAATGAGCAAAGGCACAGCGGAAGATTTCTTTCATACCTGAGAATAAACATGCTTAAAAGTGTCAACCAAAAGGTTGGTGAGTTCATTAGTTTATCATCAATATTTATTTCCATCATTTTAATAGACCACAAGATTTTCATTTCCATTTCTCATAAATATATATCCCATGCATAGAGATAAAAATCATTCATATGATGAACACCTGGTAACCGACATTAACAAATGCATCTAGAATATCCCCAATATACAGGTACACTCATCTGTATATAAAATCGAAGTACTAAAGCATCCATAACATGGATGGGGTTCGTTAGCCCCATAGATCTATCTTCAGGATTCGCGTCAATTTGGGGGTCTGTTCCCAAATTCTTAGGCTATCAAGCTAAAAAGGGTGATATCCGGTATAATAATCCAACCATAGAATGTAGTTTCAAGTACTTGTGTCTATTTCATAAAACAGTTATAAAAGCAGCGCATGTATTCTCAGTCCCAAAAATATATATTGCAAAAGCATTTAAAAAGGGAGCAAATGAAACTCACAATACGATATTTTGTAGTAACGATATTCATACGACGATACTGAACAATGCAGGGTTGGCCTTGGATTCACGAACCTATATCAGTAATATATATTAAAACATATAATCACATAATTACATCTATTAATTATATAGTATTTATTTATTAAGTATTTTATAATACTCATACCCAATGCTAATTAAGATATATATATATATATATATATATATATATATATATATATATATATATATATATATATATATATATATTATTTATTTTATATATCTTTGATTATATGTTACATATATTTATTTTGTAAAATAATTAATATTTATACATATAGCTATATTAATATATGTATATAAGTAATTTAGTAAAAATCAGTAGTTATAATAATAATAATACACATTTTAAAAATAATGATAATAATAATAATAGTAATTAAAAAGTTGTAATTTCGTTATAATGATAATAATAATGTTATTAATAATAATAATACTTATAATAATAATACTAATAATCTTATTTCTAATATTGGTAATAATACTAATTACTTAATAACAATCAATAATAAATAATATTAATATTAATAACAATAATAATGATAATGAAATAATAATAATAAGAGTATTAGTAATAACTACCTCAAAGGAGTAGCCTTAAAAATAAAAGAATGCCCAAGCCCGGGTTTGAACCCGCAACCTCCCGCTAACCTAATAACACGCCCATCAATCCCTCTGCTCAAACATTTCTGTTTTAATTCCTACACCAATTCTATTTAACCCATATCATTTCCGCTGCTACTTCTTCTTCAATATTCATTTCATCATCGTATAATCATTTAACATTATCATCATCTTTTATCATTACCACCATTATCATAGCATCAATTCACTGTATGTTATTATCCTAATCACATCATCAACTAATCGTGATCCTCATATTCAATGAACACAATCATCGTATTCAGTTTCATCATAAGATCACACTCATGATTTATCCCATTTAGAATGGGGTTCGACCCAAATAGGAAATAGAGTATGGCAGTCCAACAGTGGTCCAACAATTCACGGCCCATTTATTTTGAATTGATCTAAATGGTTAGCCCAATTAATTGAGCTTTATGCTTCCACTTGGATATTAATTAATCCACCGTTACTAGACCCGGTTTATACTAGGAATACTTATACCTTTAAATAAGTTGAATGGGTGGGGTTATTTGTTTTAGGGTTGCCGGCCACAACAGAAAGAAGGAACACGTAAAAGAAGTTGAGTTGTAATCTTTTATGCGACTGTATATTCAATTTATAGCGGCTGCTTAACAGAAAAATTAAAAACGTAATAGCAGCAGCAGGAAAAACAAGTGGTTAACGATTTTGGGCTGTATCAGACAGAAAGATATAATGGTTGCAGGTTATAATTGTCGATGGTGATTTTGGTGATTGACAAGTAGCAAGAAAGAAGCAAAGGAGGTGGCGATCTTGGACCATTCAAACCGCTTGCAACAACCGAATAGCAACAACACCCATGTGGGTTTCGGTTTGGGTTGAAGTCGACGAGGTGGTGTTTTGGGATTGCGAGCAGAAAAGAATAGTAGCTCGAAGTAACGACGAGCAGCAGCCTTTGATTATAACAATCTGAGAGATCGATGAAGGTAGTCTAGAGTGGGGTTGTGGTGTGTTCGGCTTGATGATAATAGCACGAAAAAGGAAAAAAAATATATATAGCAATAGTATGTTTCAATGGTTATGGTTGTTGAGTGGAATTTTGTTGATCTTGTGGGTTGTTTACAACAGCGAATTAGAAACAGACTACATAGCAGCAGCATTCGAGCAGTAGCAGTAGCTGCAAAGAAGAAGTTGCAGCAGTGGTAGTTTGATGGAGGTGTTTGATGGCGGTTTTTCAACAAGAGAGCGAGAGAGAGAGATGGTAGTTTTGTTAGGGTTATTCGAATAGCAGAAACAAAGGTTTGAGTTGCAGATGCTAGGTGTGGTCGATGGTGGTATGGTTATGGTGATGGTTTGATGATAGAGAATAACCCGGTTGTGGAACTAGGTGAGAAAGAAATATGGCCTAGTGGATTTAAGTTGCAAGTGAGTGATGATTTAGACCTTGCAAGTATTATGTATATATATAAACGAATAGATAGATAATATAAATGAATAGATAGATAGCACAGAAAGATGGAATAAGTCCAATTTAATTATAATAATACATATATGTATATATTAATAAGAGATAGTGGAGAAGTTTGAAAACAAAAGCAATAATGAATTAGGAATCTTGCATATACAGTAATCAATCAATATGTTATGTAATGTAGAGATTAGATAGTGACTTGATATTTAAATATAATAATAATAATAATTAACATTTCACAAAAATTTAAACGTGTAGATGAGAACATAGCGGCCTAAGTTTTAGATTATAGTGCCGACACTTTTCTCGGAAAAAGTATCATGTCCATTGCTAAATGGTTATTATATAAAAGTGTTCCTAAAAATCTCAAATTTTTAAATTAAGTCCATTTATTTATTCTGGTCATTAACTGTTTGAAACCTGATCAAAAAGGTTCGTCTTATATTTATTTTCTGTTCCATTTAATATGTACGGAGTACTAACATTTAACCTAAAAAGGTAAAAAAATATATTTATCAAACCTAAAATCTTCGTAATCGATTTACAGTTCAACTTTTATTTTAAATCTTCATAAACATGTATTGGATCTATATGAACACTAAAGAAATATCAACAGAATGTTTCTGACGTTTACTAATTAGGTCCAAAATCTTTCATTTTCAATATACTATATATATATATATATATATACATATATATATACATATATACATATATATATATATATATATATACATATATACATATATACATACATACATACATATATATATATATATATATATATATATATATATATATATATATATATATATATATACATTTTAATTAACAAATTTTATTACATAAATGATTAATCTAATTATATATTTTTAAACAATAAATTTAATATTATTATATATTTACGAATAATATTCATATATATATATACAAATAGTTGTTCGTGAATTGTCGGAATAGTCACAGGGTAAATGATTATGTTAAAATAGTTCAAAAATTTTGAGACTCAACATTTCAGACTTTGCTTATCGTGTCAAAATCATATAAAGATTAAGTTTAAATTTGATCGAAAATTTTCGGGTCGTCACAGTACCTACCCGTTAAAGAAATTTCTTCCCGAAATTTGATCGAGGTCGTCATGACTGACAATAAAAATATTTTCATGACGAATATGAGTCGATAAATAGAGTTTCACTATCACTGAGTAATATAGATAAAATAATTCGATTACTCGAAGCATACGAGTGAAGCTATGACAAAATAGTGAAATGAGTAAATGCAAATTCGCATTAACCGATGACGTAGTCACGGTTGATTCCCGGAATTCAAGGGGTTTAGAGAAAATCTTCGTAATAAGATTTGATTCTCCGGTAATTAAGGAAATAGGGTCTTCTTTGGTTAATGAGATAATCTGTTTTGATTGGTCTGTCGGATATTTCACTATAAATCCACCCTCTTCATTTTCTTTAAATTTTGGAGTTCCATACTTTTGTTTTCTCTTCTCGACTTTAAGTCAAGCGAATAATGGTCCAGAATTCGTAGGTATGGAGTTTCGAATGAACATGGCTAATGTTCTAAGAGAGATATTGTAATAGCACGATCTTGATTGGTTAAATTACCAGAATTCTAGAGAAAATATAGAACTATCAAGAAATTATGTTCTTGATATGTTTATATACTAGATAGAGTGTAAGAGTCGTGTAACATGGCACATGATGACGTTATGATCTGTGAATCATCACGTTCCATTAGAAACTCAGCATGACTTACTGTAATATAATCATGTTAATCAAGTGTCATTATATTATACTAACTCATGCTTCAGTTCCCAACACTATTTCAAAAGCATTCATATTTTAAATTCGAATTTTTCAGAATCTAGAAGGTAAAATAGTTTCTTTTATGATGTAACACAGATAGCGCGAAGAGATAAATGGTTTCGAATAACAATAGTTATGAAGATATCTTCAGAAATATCGAGGATATTTATAATGAAAGATACGATGATATCTTAGAGTTTCTAAGATCAGAGGATGATGAAGAATATTATCCGCAAGGTTTTAGAGTAAGGAGTAAGGTATTCGTTAATGACTTCAGCATATACTGAATCATTTGGATTCTTTGAAGGAATGTTTAGTCTTTGTGATTTGTCCACAGCCTCCTTCATGGTTTGCTCAATCCGTTTTTCAGTACCAAATTTTCTTTTTTTCTGAGCTTTGCCAACACGCTAATCTTTATTGTCAAACTTTTGACTGTTAAGATCGTTTAAAGTTTTTGTTGCTTCATTCAGATTTTTCAACATTCTGAGTATCGCTTCGCAGACTGGGTGCTTTTCAGAATTTCAGAATGGAAGATCATAATTCTAAGATGTAAATGTTATATGTATACATATAACTGTTGATATAGAAATGCTGCGAGATTGAAAATACTGATTGCTAATTCTCAGTAATTGGTATGGCAATTCTCGTTACCGGATGCGGATGAGTATATGATGGGGTTTCGACAAAAATAATAATTTTTTTGAAAGTCAAAGATCAATAAAGTTACTGGTAAGTTTACTGCTAATGTGTTGGGATATAAACGGTTCCCTGGTAATGATGACGAAAAGGCAATCATATATATCAAGGTTATAATAAGACTAATCCGACTGAAAAGTCGAAGTTGACTTGCTGGAGCTGTGACAAAATTGGCTACTTTGGAAAGGGATTGCAAAGTTATTTTCGGTAATAATAACGCCAAAGGAGCTAGCACAAATACGTGTTAAACGTTTACTCAGGTTCCAAGAGTTTTTCAGGTGCATAACTATATGCATCAATCTTTTCTTCCGTAGGTGAAGTGCGGTTGGTTCATCCTCTTGATTGAGGTGTTTTCAAGAATCATGAACGGTTTGAACGCAGATTGTAATCGTGAAGATACAAATGAGGTTTAAGATGAAATCAAGTGGCAAACTTGAAGAAATTTTTAGTTTGATATGTTATAATCAATATTTTAATTCATTTTAACTGTCCAATGTTATTAGTCCACAGTTAGTAGTCCACAATTAGTAGTTCGACAATTCATATATAGTTTAATATATAATATTCGAATTAATTAATACGTGTCGTGACCCATTATATACATGTCTCAGACTCGATCACAACTCAAAGTATATATATTATTATAGAATCAACCTCAACCCTGTATAGCTAACTCGATCATTACCGCATATAGAGTGTCTATGGTTATTCCAAATAATATATATAGATGCGTCGATATGATATGTCAAAACATTGTATATGTGTCCCGATATTTAAAATGCGTAAATAACAGTATTTAAATGACGATAAATAAAGTGCGTAAAATAAATAACAGAAATTAAATGACGATAAATAAAATTGCGAGAATATAAATTGCGATAAATAAACTGTGATAAATAAATTGCGATAATAAAATGTAATAAGGAATTAACAGTTAGCTAGGAACAGTTAGCTAGGATATTGTTAGCGTGGATTCTTAACAAAAAATTTCTCATAGTTAATTTGTTTGTTTCTAACAAATTTTATTTTTGTCAAATGTTTTCTTCATTATGCCACTTGTTGGATTCTGATAGATCAAAATCTCAAACTGAAATTGAATGAAAATGGTTATTCTGCGGTGAACGGATACGTATATCGGTGGCTATAAATAGGATAGTAAATGACTGTTGAATTAGATTTGAAAAAATGTACAGTGTACTTATTAATGTGAAATCTAAATATTCCTCGGGTATTACCTACCCGTTAAAATATTTTCACCATTAACAGTTTCTACGAAAGAGTTTTTAATTACAATCTTTATGAAAATATATATACATATATAGTTTCTTCATATGTAATCATGGATTTAATGAGTCAATATGATATTAAACTCATTTGATTTACCGTTAGAACAAGAATACATAATCTCTAAAACATTAGAGATTACACAATTGCCATGTCGAACGAAGATAAATGATGTAAAACGTCATGTAGAACGATGATTATGCTTGAGGTATAGATTGTGATGTTCAGGCGTGTAATGTGGATGTTGTTGTTGGTGTTACTGGTATTGATGTTGGTGGTACTGTTGGTGTCGGTGATTTTGCTAAAGCTCGTACATTTTGCACATATTTTCCAAGGCTACAACTCGGGCGCGAAGCTCGTTGACTTATTACTCCGGAATGATTGTCGGTAGGAATGAGCGAATGAATAAGGTTTAGAATCTGAGTTGTGATATAATCATGGCGAGATACTCTGGAAATGAGAGAGAAAACGGTGTTTCGAACAGGTTCGCCGGTAAGTGATTCAGGTTCTTCACCAAGAGGTGAATTCGGTTGGTGGAAGGGATCGCCTTCTTCGCGTCTCCATTAAGTCGACTACGAATCTATCCCCAATTCATCCAGAATTGATGGCGGCTGATTGGTTGATTCATTCCGGTGACGCTGCTTTCGGAGCTTAGGTGATCATCTATGTCAGAATAGCTGTCGGATTCCGAAGAACTTGAACTAGTGGCGAGTTCCATTTCGTACTTTCAAATAAAGGATTTTTCGGTATGAAATGATTTTCGGCTATCGGATGGTATTCTAATTACATAGAATATCTATATATATAGAACAAAAGATTTCGTAGATTACGGAGAAATTTACGAAATATGTCAGGAAAAGTTTATAGTAACAGATACGCTAAGATATGAATTAGCAGATATGCTAAGATATGAATTTTGTCTATGCACTATTCATGCAATCAATACAATAAGATGTGTCTAGACTAAAAATGATAAGCAGGCAATTTTCCGACAAAAATGATAAGCAAAACTTTGGACATGCAGACACGGTCGAAGTCCAGACTCACTAATGCATCCTAACGACTATCAGTTAAACACACTAATAAAGACCTGGTTCGCTAAGACCACCGCTCTGATACCACATGAGATGACCCGTCCTAATCCATAAGGACGAATACAATAACATATGATTACATCGCGAGGTACTTGACCTCTATATGATACATTTTATAAACATTGCATTCGTTTTTTAAAAGACAAACTTTCATTATATCGAAAGTTGACAGGTATGCATACCATTTCATAATATCCAACTATAAATCACCTAATCTGTCATTTACTTAATAATAATCTTGATGAATTCAACGACTCGAATGCAACGTCTTTGGAAATATGCCATAAATGACTCCAAGAAATATCTTTAAAATGAGCAAAGGCACAGCGAAAGATTTCTTTCATACCTGAGAATAAACATGCTTAAAAGTGTCAACTAAAAGGTTGGTGGGTTCATTAGTTTATCATCAATATTTATTTCCATCATTTTAATAGACCACAAGATTTTCATTTCCATTTCTCATAAATATATATCCCATGCATAGAGATAAAAATCATTCATATGGTGAACACCTGATAACCGACATTAACAAATGCATCTAGAATATCCCCAATATACAGGTACACTCATCTGTATATAAAATCGAAGTACTAAAGCATCCATAACATGAATGAGGTTCGTTAGGCCCATAGATCTATCTTCAGGATTCGCGTCAATTTGGAGGTTTATTCCCAAATTCTTAGGCTACTAAGCTAAAAAGGGTGATATCCGATATAATAATCCAACCATAGAATGTAGTTTCAAGTACTTGTGTCTATTTCATAAAACAGTTATAAAAGCAACGCATGTATTCTCAGTCCCAAAAATATAGATTGCAAAAGCATTTAAAAGGGGAGCAAATGAAACTTACAATACGATATTTTGTAGTAACAATATTCATACGACGATACTGAACAATGTAGGATTGGCCTTGGATTCACGAACATATATCAGTAATATATATTAAAACATATAATCACATAATTACATCTATTAATTATATAGTATTTATTTATTAAGTATTTTATAATACTCAAACCCAATTCTAATGAAGATATATATATATATATATATATATATATATATATATATATATATATATATATATATATATATATATATATATATATATATATATATATATATATATATATATATATATATATATATATTTATATATCTTTGATTATATGTTACATATATTTATTTTGTAAAATAATTAATATTTATACATATAGCTATATTAATATATGTATATAAGTAATTTAGTAAAAATCAGTAGTTATAATAATAATAATAATACACATTTTAAAAATAATGATAATAATAATAATAGTAATTAAAAAGTTGTAATTTCTTTATAATGATAATAATAATGTTATTAATAATAATAATACTTATAATAATAATACTAATAATCTTATTTCTAATATTGGATAATAATACTAATTACTTAATATAACGACCCTCATTTTTCCATTCTATATTTTTCCAATATTAAATGCCCAAACAATATAATTAAAACTTAATGATTAAACTTTATTCAACAATTATTAAGTGTTAAGAGTTATAAAACATATTAATTAACTTTGTGCAATAATTGAAAAGTTAATAAAAGATGAAAATAATAAACTGTTAGTCGACACTCACTGCTAATTAAAATTTATGCATTTATGTAATATTATAACTAATAACCTATAAGTAATAAATAAAAAAGTGACATTTATATAAATAATAAAACAATTGGGAACTAAATAAAAATATATATATACAAGTCATGAATTAGTAAAAAGAAAATAATACTTATCATGTAGTAATGTAAAAATAATAATAATAATAATAATAATAATAATAATAATAATAATAATAATAATAATAATAATAATAATAATAATAATGAGACTAAAGAATCTTAAACAATTACATCCTTATGTTGACTAAAAAATAATATATATATATATATATATATATATATATATATATATATATATATATATATATATATATATATATATAAACTAGTACCACCTATTGTTGACTAAAAATTATAAAATAAAATAAAATCATTAATTAGAACATCCTTATGTTGACTAACACTCTAATACTTGCACTATATAAACACCCATAGACTCCTAGTTTCTCATTCACAAATCACACCAAAATCCTCTCTCAAAAATAATCTCTCCCTCTCCCTCTCTTGTGGTATTCGGATCTTCAAGCTTGTTCTTCGTGTTCATCAAAATTTTCAAGCGTGTTCTTCATTATTTGGGTTATTTGATCTTCATCACCAAGTTTTCTTCTTGTTTCTTGTTAATCTTCATCATCATTAACAAGGTATGATCCAAAATCTTAAAACTTTTAAATCTTTCTTTCAATTCATGTTTATATTCATAATCATATTCGTGCATGATCTTAACATTCATATTATTTAGATCCTCAAAACCCTAAACCCTAATCATTAAAATACTACTTTAATTAACTAACTCTAATTAATGAAACCCTAATACTACTTATACTATTAATTAACATGTATACACTATTACTATTACTAACACCTATAACCTACTACTTATATTATAACACATAAAAATATTTTGGGATATGTATTAGAGATGTATAGATCTTCGAACTTTCTTGACGAATGGTTTCTACGAAACTCTAGGCGAAAGGGTTTGGATTTCTGATTTAAAAGGATCCTATAGCTCAAGCCTCTAGACCTGAAATGGCCATTCGAAGGGAAATGGGTGATTAGAAGCTTATCTAATACGGCAAGTATCCTAAAATGGAAAACACTCTTAAAGTAGAAACTTTCTAGTTATAGAAACTTACTAAGATAATAAATCTACTAAAAGTGAAAACTTTCTAAAAATAGAAACTTACTAGGAAAGGAAACTTAGTAAAACGAACTATACTTACAACACTATCATACTTAAACATCTACTTAAACTTGGGTAAAAACACTTACTACTCTTAAATGTCAATAGGTTGACTTTTCTGCTCACTCAGTCAACTTTCTATTCCGAGGAATATCTCTCTCTACTTACTAAAGTGAATTCATAGCCCCACTCTTTATTGCTAGCAAACTTACTTACTTTTATTGGGGTGAGACACATGCTACTTTTACTATTCACAATTTAGACACAAGTACCAACTGTTAAACTATGCTATACCCGGCTATGTCCGACTAAGTCCCTACAGCGATATTTTTAATTGCTCGATAAATGCATTCTTAATTATTGGGGGTAGGCCTATCGGGAGTAACGTCCCCGATACATTTGACTAAGTCTTTGTATTACTTGATAATGAAATTAAACCGACAAGTATAAACTACAACTTGTCTTAGGGCAAACTTGAACGTTTAGTCTAACTATCACACATTGGCATAACTTTTTGATCCTGCGGGAGATCAACTTTACAAACTAAATCTTGTGGTCTAAAACAACAGTCAAACTTTTGTTAAACCTATGAACTTCACTCAACCTTTTTGGTTGACACTTTAGCATATTTTGTCTCAGGTGCTGTTTGATTTAAGCTTTCTTTCTTACTGCTTATGTGATGCTACTTGGACATAGGATCCAGAGATATCGCATTATTTACTTTTGCATTTGAACACTTACATTATTGTTACTTCCATCATCGTAATGACATTTCATTTTCCGCTGCGTACTCTCAATAAAGATAATTTTATCATTTAGTATTGTTTTCGTTTATTATAATATGTTGGTTTGTTTGGTATTAAGTCACATTTCGCTCAGGCCCTAACTGGGTATCACACCCCCAGTTAGGGCCTGGGCGAAATGTGATTCAATATCATAATACATACCAACATATTATAAAATATAAGATATATATATATATATATATATATATATATATATATATATATATATATATATATATATATATATATACATATTAACTTGATATTAATACATACCCATTCATAAAACACAATTTCTATGTATAACACTTGTTTACCTACTTAAATATATCCTACTTATTATTAGGATTTAAAAACCAAACAATCTTAATAACGATAATACAATCGAACTTAAGTAAATACTTATTGTATAAAGTATTTAAAGTGTTGTATTCCTATACGCACCTAAAAACGTATTGGAACGGTATATTAGATGGGTATAGATCTTGATCTTTCTCGAGTGGATGGACGCTCGAAAGTCTAGGCGGAGAGTTTGGATTACCGAGTTAAAGGATCCTGTGGCTCAGAAACCTATGACCTAAAAAGGCCATTTTAAATTGAAAGTGTTAGATTGGAAGCTTGTCTAGTATGAAAAGCCTTTCCAAAACGATAAACCTTCTTTAAACTTACTATAAAAGAAAATACTCAAACTTATCTTAATAAGGGCAAAAACATCTAAACTATTCTCAACTTATTCTTAGGTTGACTTATTCCGTGCTTCGATCATCCATACTTCTTCTTTAAGGATTACTTTACCTCATCGAATTACTAAGGTGACTTTCATAGCCCCACTCTTATTGCTATAGCACTTTTTATACTTACTGGGGTGAGACACATGCTGCTTTTATACTTTAAACAACTTAGACACAAGTACGAACCTAAACTGTACTATGACTAGCTTATGCTACTAAGACCCCACAGTGATATTTTTTTAATTGCTTTCAGGATAAGGCATTCTTAATTATTGGGGGTAGGCCTATCGGGAGTAACGTCCCCGATACATTTGACCGCGATGTCTTTGTATTACTTAATAATGATTTAAACATGGTGATAAGGTACTGTCAACTTATCATCGGGGCAACAAAACAAACGTTTAGTCTAAAATATCACGAATCAGTACTACTTTTGGATCTGCGTGATCTACTTTTATAACAAATCTTGTGGTCTAAGAACAAACGGTCAATCATATTTGTTAAACCTATGAATTTCACTCAACCTTTTTGGTTGACACTTTTAGCATGTTTGTCTCAGGTACTGAATGATCAGGACCTCTATATCTACTGCTTATGTGATGACTTACTTGGCTAGGATCAAGACTTATCGCATATTTACTTTTCTGCATTTGAACAATTTATAATTCTTGTAACGACATTATTAATCCTTCCGCTGCAAATTTGGTTTTATTCATATAGTATTTGTTCTCATTTTATAATATGTTGGTATGTATTATGATATTGAATCACATTTCGCCCAGGCCCTAACTGGGGGTATGATAGATTGGTATCAGAGCATAACCAGGCTGTTATAGAGAACCAGGATTGCATTTTATGTGTGCCTTACTTGTTAGCTAGGGTACCTTAGCGATCTAGGAAACTATAACCTTTCCTGCCTTAGACTTTAAATCACTTAGGATTACCTTAGAATGTTAAAGCAAAGAGTTCAACCCTACCTCTCATTCTTTACAATCCTAGCTTAAAAATCTAATCAAAATCTCTATCTTAATGTTAGGATGTCAAGCTATCATCAAATAAACAAAATGACTCTTTTCAAACTAGCTGAGAAAGATACTGAAGGATCTTCTACAGAAAAATCAGTTCGAAGCCCACTTTATAGTCCTCCTTCACCACCAATGAACTATAGCCCGAACACTCATTACAACTCGCGTGGGTCTCCCGAATATTATCCAACCCCGAGAAATGAAAGTAAAGGAAAACATCATGCCAATACTGCTAACTCTCATCAACCGATGAATACTCCCAAACGGAATGCTCTTCAAGACCTCCCTAACTACGATAGTGACTTTTCAGGTTATGAGCCTGAAGAAGAGCCTATTAAAGAATCATCTGAAAACTCATCTCGAAAGAGAAAACAACCCGAACCCGCCGCCACTAGAGAAGCCGATCCATTATTTTGTAATAACATGGAACACGTAAGGGTGAAGTCTGATATCCTCAACCTTCAGCGAAGTTGTGATAAGAATAAAGAGTATAGTAGGCGCCAAATTGCTCGGATAGAAATGCGTCTAAACAACCTAGAAAAAGAAAACACAATCTTGAAAGAAATCATCAAAGAGTCCTTCGACTCTCAAACTGAAAAACTAGAAAAACTTGTGAAAAATAACATGGACAAAGTAATGGAGACAGTAATGAAAGTGAAGACTGAGGAAGAACGGAATACCCGTTGGGGAAAGCAATCTCTTGCCTACCTCCAAGAACTAGTTGAGTCTAAGATGAAAATAGAGAAAAACCGAATCAATCATCAACTGGCTATCAAGGATTTCAACAACAACTTTGTCAACAGCCGCATCACTAACCTCTACGATAATTTTGAATACCTCCACGAGAAACAAAAGGAGAAAAATGAAAAGATAGAGAAATTTATGAAGGAAGCTGAGAACGAGAAAAAGAAGAACTAAAACCTACCTTTTGTTTTCCTATTTTCCATTTACCCATCTATGTAAAGGCTTATGCCTAAACTTTTTCCATTCCAAACTCGTGTAATAAAGGCTTATATAATGCCTCGTTTCCAATAATGTTAAGTGTTTATTTAAGCATATTGTCTTATTCACCTATGTGTGTTGTGCAAACGTTATAAATCATGATTGTAAACTTATAACATCTTGATTCTTCAACTAATAATGTATTTATGTATTGAAGATCAATGGCTCACTCAACTCGTGGTAACAACAACAACAATCTTATACCAAATGTCACTCTTTCTACTGAGCAATTTCAATTGCTGCTAGCGGCCGCCCAAGGCAATAACAATAACAACAACAATCATAATGTTCCTTCTAAAACTTGCTTCTATAAAGATTTTAAGAACTGTAACCCACCCACTTTTAGTGGAAAAGAAGAAGCCGTAGAACTGGTCCGATGGTTTGAAAAGCTAGAATCAATCTTCCGTATCTGTAACTGCGGAGATAATGATCGAGTGAAGTTTTCCACAAGTTCACTCACTGGAAATGCTATGACATGGTGGACTGCTCATGCCAAATCTGTGGGAATAGATAATGCTAATACTACCCCATTGGATGAACTCAAAGGCATGATGATCACTAAGTTTTGCCCAAGAAGTCAAGTCCAAAAGCTCGAGGCTGAGTACTGGGAACTCAGAGTTAAAGGAACCGATATCGAAAGCTATACCAATCGTTTTTTTGGAGCTTTCTACCTTATGTCCTGAAATGTTCCCAACTGAAGCCCGCAGGATAGAGCGGTATATCGAGGGTCTACCCGAGGATGTTCAAGGGAATGTGATTTCTGCCGAGAAGGTTACTGTGGATGCTGTGATCCACATGGCACAGAGTTTAATGATGGCTAAACGTAGGAGAGTTTCGGTTAATAAACAAGTCGAAGTTAAAAACGGTGACAATAAGAGGAAATTTGAACCATCTCAGGGTTCAGCTCAAAATGTTAATAAGAAACCGGCGAATGGTACGAGACCCGGTTATCAGGGTACTAGTCCGTTTTGTTCTAAATGTGAAAGGCATCATCCGGGAAAGTGCACTGCTGTGTGTACCATATGTAAGAAGATAGGCCATGCTGCAAAGACTTGTAGAACCCTACCTCAGAATAGAGCCATTGTTTCGGCTAGAGCTCCTCCAACATGCTATACTTGTGGTGAAAAGGGGCATATTAGCCCGAATTGTCCAAAGAAGAAAGATACTCCAGCTACTGGAGCAAATGCTACTGCCAAAGGTCGTGCTTTTGTGATTACTGCTGCAGAAGCCAGTGATGAGGATGAGGTCATTACCGGTACGTACCTCGTCTGTGACGATTGCTCCAAATCCATATGGACGAACACGTCATTCATTGATTTCATTGCGAGGTATTTGACCTCTATATGATACGTTTTGTAAACATTGCATTCTTTTGAAAAGGCATACCATAAATGAATATTTAAATCAAAGGTTTTCGACATCTGATGATTTCTACATATAGACAATCACCGTATATAATAGTTTACAATAGTACTTCCGTTGACCATGCAGTCAAAATAAGGTACATGATGATGAATTGGTGAATGCAACGTTTTCTTGAAAAATATGCCATATAAGACTCCATGCACATAGCTTGTCTATCATATAAGCAAACAGCGGAAGACTTCTAGGGAACCTGAGAATAAACATGCTAACAAGTGTCAACACAAAGGTTGGTGAGTTCATAGTTTGTATGTTTCGCATAATCTGTATATAAAGATGGATCACAAGATTTCAGTTGTTTCATCCAGAAACGTTTATCAAAATATTCTACGAAATTGAGCACCCTGGTAACTAAACTTAACGTATATATAATTTGTACCCTTTGTATAATCATCTAAATAATACACGCAAACCAACGTGTACGCTTCTCAAATAGCATACGTCCGTTAAAAGGCTAGTGCTCTAGCTCGGACGGGGATATCAAGCCCTTTGGATCCATATACTACTACTCGCGCCCACCAGTTCTTATAACCGGCAGTTACTAGTTACCAAAGCTAAGGGATTTTCGGTTCAAACTCAGTATAGAATTTAGTATGTACTTGTGTCCATTGTTTAAAATAAAGTACATGTATTCTCAGCCCAAAAATATAGATTGCAAAAGCAATTAAAAAGGGAGCAAATGAAACTCACGCATATAAATATTATATATCGGTTAATAAAGCATTTACATGTATTCTCAGCCCAAAAATGTAGAGAGTAAAAGGGGTCTTATGAAACTCACCTTAGCAGCACATACAGTTGTTCATCGTAATGTAACCGAAACTCGGTATATCAAAGAATCGTAGATCTCAACCTAGAGAACATATGTTGGTCAATAAATGTCTATCAATCTAGGTCAGGTCATAGTGTATCACAATTCTAATGCTCGAGATCGACATATAAAAGTGATCCAAAGTCGTTTCAAAAAGTCAATTTTGACAATAGTTTAACAAAACGAGACGTACCTTATATAAGGATTCATTTACTCGGTTGGTAATATTCAAAAATCCAATTTATCAATCTCGTAAACAAGTTATTTAAATCTTAATTGTAGATTCAAAAGCAATTTTAATTAACTTCAATCATAATTCAGTTGCTCATATCTTTTAATCCGTTCATCGAAATTATTCGATATCTAAATGAAAAGTTATTGATTTTTCGCCAGCTTTTCAAAAACATGTATATCATATACCTTTTACCAGTAATATATGTATTTAATTCGTGATCTATTATAAACTGTTTAACGACGAAATTTAGCATACACGTATGTATAAATATATATACTCGAGCATTAGACATGGATACACAATTAATATATAAAAGATAAAATATGAGTGCTTACGTATCAATATTGAGATTCAATATTGTAGGATAGTACGTAGAAGTAACGGAGATGATAAACACTAGGTTTGACTTACGAGCAAAACCCTCGAACAATACCCATAACCTCCTTAGTAATAACCCATAGTTTCCTTAGCTGTATCCCACTTGAAAACCCATTTTGAAAGTGACACGCTCATGACCTCGTCGTAGTATTTTAAGTGATATAATTAATAATAATAATAATAATACTATTAATAATAATAAAATAAATAATAATAATCTTAATAATAATAATAATAATAATAATAATAATAATTTAAATAAATAAATTTACACATAGTAATATATGTGTAAAATAACTCGCGCAGAAACCTAGTATTTATAGGCATAATTCCTGATTCTGATGCCCATGCGATCGCATGGGTTTTATGCCTATTTCTCATGCGATCGCATGGCCGTCAGATCCAGCTCACATATTTTTGTTTTTTTGTTTGTCGACATAATAATTAATAATATATATAATATATTTAATTTATATAATTAATTATATATTATATTAAATTCACATGCATAGTTAACTTGTAATTTTTGTTCCGATAAGTCGTACGTTGTTACGCGACTTATGTCCCGGTTCCGGTTTTTCGAGTGTCCCTTCGTACGCTGAGAAAACTTGTAATTTTCATTCTGGGACACATACCTTTGTCAAAATATAGCCTTAAATTATCCCTAAATTATACCACCCAGAGTATATCTTAAACTTTAGAGTATTTTGGTCATTTACTTCTATAAATCATTGTCTCGTTATTTATTAATATAATAGTATTTATCAAACGTTTCATAACCAAGTTAATATCTATTCTCAATATTTATAAACACGTTTTAAAATACGTATCGCAAGTTATTCATATAATTAATTCTTAACAATTAATATTCCTTATTATTGTATGTGTCCAAATTACGTTATTTAAACAAATAATTCACCATTTATTCCGAATACCGTTAAAATGAATGATTTCTCAAATCAAGTGGACCTCTTAACAGAGACTCGTAATAATATCATAATTCTTAAGAGACTCGGTAAATATCTTTTACTTGAATCGTTTGGCATAATCTTTTAACACTGTAGTTAAATATATCAATCAGATAATTAAACCAATAAGTTTAATGAACAGTATCATATCCTCAACACTTTGTTACGTTTTCAAGTTATAGTATATGTATCTATATATAATTGTTCGCATTTCGTTGAGAACAATCGAAGATTAATTGAACAGTTCAAAATTTTGAAATTTAACTTCATAGACTTTGTTTATCGTGTTGGAAACGTTAATCATACAAGATTAAGTTTAAATTTGGTCAGAATTTTCCGGGTCATCACAGTACCTACCCGTTAAAGAAATTTCGTCCCGAAATTTGAGTGAGGTTGTCATGGCTAACAATAAAAAAAAGTTTTTATGACGAATATGAGTCGATAAATAGAGTTTTATCACCGTTGAATAATATGGATAAAACAATCCAATTACTTGAAGCGTATGAGAGAAGCCGTCGTAATAAAGTGAAATGGAGAATAGAGATACGTCTTATCTCTTGACGTAGTAAAGATTGATTTTCGGAATTTAAGGAATAGAAAATCTTCATAATCTAAATAAGATTTGATTCTTCTGGAATTAAGAAAATTAAGATTTCCTTTGATTAATTGCGTAATCTGCCTCGATTGTTATGTCTGATATTTTGCTATAAATTGCCCACTTACGTTTCATTATTTTCACCACTCCCACATCTTCTTCCTCATTTCTTACTTCTAAAAGATTGTGAAATGCTTCATCCAGTTCTGATTCTTGATATACTCCTAACCTTCATATCTGTCATTCTTCTCTTTCATTTACCACCGGAGGATTTTATTTACTTTTACTTTTATCTTGGGGTTATAGTGTTATTAATTTTCCCGTGTCTTTACGTTGCAATACGTATTGATATACACGGTTTGTAAATTTCGGGGTTGTTTTCGGGCTTTATATTTTCCATTATATTTCGGAGCTTCATGCTTTCGTTTTCTCTTCCCGACTTTAAGTCAAGCGAATAATGGTCCTAAATTCGTAACTATACATTTCGGAATGAACATAATTAATGTTCTAAGAAATAAACGGTAATAGCACAATCTGACTTGTCAAATTACCAGAATACCTTGAAAAAGACCGAATCATTAAGAAAATATTTTCTTTATATTTTTAGAGATTATATAGAATGAAAGAGTTATGTAACATGGTTCATGATGAGGGTATGATCTGTGAACCTTTATCACGTTCCATTAGAAACTCAGCATGACTTACTGTAATATAATCACGTTGATCAAGTGTCATTATATTATACTAACTCATGCTTCAATTCCCAACACTACTTCAAAAACATCCATTTTTCGAAATTTTCAGAAATTAGAAACTAAAATAGTTTCTTTTATGATGTAACACAGATATCGTGAAGAGATAAATGATTTCAGATAAGAATAGTTATGAAAATATCTTCAAAAATATGAAGGATATTTATAATGGAAGATACGATGATATCTTAGAATTTTTAATATCGGAGGATGATGCAGAAAATCTGTCTGTGAAGGTTTAGAATAAGAAGTAAGATTCTTACTAATGGTTTCAGCAGACACTGAATCATTTGGATTCTTTGAAGGTAGATTTCGTCCTTGTGATTTGTCTACAGCTTCCTTCATACTTTGCTCAACCCGTTTTCCAGTTTCAAACCTTCTCTTTTTCTGTGCTTTTCCAACACACTACTCTTTATCATCAAACTTTCGACTGTTAAAGTCGTTTATAGTTTTTGCTGATTCATCAGCATTTTTCCAAAATTCGTAGAACTAGTTTCGTAGTTTGGGGTGTTTTTCAGAAACTTCACATTCGAAGTATGTAAGTCTAGAAGATAGACATTATATGTATATATATAACTGTTGGCGTAGAATTGCTGTGAAATTCAAAATACTGGTTGCTAATTCCCGGTAGTTGGTATGGCAATTATTGTTACAAGATGTGGATGAGTACATGATAGGGTTTTAATGAGTATAATGATTTTTCAGAAGGTCAAGGATTAATGAAGTTGTTAGTAAATTTACTGCTAATGTGGTGGAACATAAAAGGTTCCCCGGTAACAAAAACGTATATGTCAAGGTTACAATAAGGTTAATCTGAAAAGTCGAAGTTGACTGGTTGAAAGTGTGATAAAACTGGATACTTTGAAAAGGATATCAAGATTATTTTCAGTAATAACAATGCTAAAGGATCTTTCACATTTTTGAAGTCAAAGTATAGCTTTGAAAGATGTAGAGATCTAAGAATGATGTCACCCGTTAAATCTTGACTTGGATTCTGATCCGTCAATATCAGAATATGTAATTGAATTTGTATGAAAACGATTGTATATCGCTGTGAGCATAGTTAATAATTTTTGAATCAAAGTTGAAGAATGTACAGTGTAACATATTAATTGTGAACTTATATATTCCTGAGTATTACCTACCCGTTAAAGATTTCATAATTAATATTTTGTACAAAAGAATTTTCATTACAGTCTTTATGAAAATATATGTATGTATATTTCTTCAGATGTAATACAGATTTAATGAGTTAATATCATATTAAGCTCATTTGCTTTTTAACTTGAATTAGAAATGAATAATCTCTAAAACATTAGAGATTACATAATCTTCGCGGAGTATTTTACTAATGAAATCAATACTTCATTATTTATTCTTATTGATATTCCTTGATGAAGGGTGTTGATATTCGTGGAATTCTTGCAAACTTCGCAAGGTGCAAATGATGTTTTCTAGAAAGTTTCGAGTGCATCGAAGATGAAAGTGTAAAATCAACCATGTTATTGAATAATACACTTGGTTTATTATGAAATGAAATTCATTGAATTGAAACAGAGATTGTAGTTATCGATGATTAAGCCGTTAATGAAGGATGTACATCATTGCATATTAGTAATATGAACTAACCGAGTAGTACCTACCAGTTAAGATTCACACGTAATAGCTTAGTACGAAAATATTTATTTTGATTTCAAAATTCATATATATCAAATATACATAAAATTTCTTCAGGGGAAATGAGTTAATACTTCATCGGTTATTGTTGATGGTATTTCTTGGTAACTACGGTGCGTATGACGTTGATGCTCGTGGAACAGATTGTGAAGTTGAGGTTTGCGATGCAGATGTTGTTGGTGGTGGTAATGGTACTGTTGGTGTTGTTGTCGGTGGTACTGTTGATGCCGGTGATGCTGCTGGTGTTTGTAACCTTTGCACCATATTCTCCAAAGCCACTACCCGAGCACGAAGCTCGTTGACTTCTTCTACTACACCGGGATGATTGGCGGTTCGGACGAGCGGATGAATAAGATCCAGAATTTGAGTTAGTATATTATCGTGACGAGATACTCTGGAAATGAGAGAGAAAATGGTGTCTCGAACAGGTTCGCCGGTAAGTGCTTCAGGTTCTTCGCCAAGAGGGCAATGTGGTGGGTGAAAGGGATCGCCTTCTTCTTGTCTCCAATAATTAATTAGGCTACGAACCCATCCCCAATTCATCCAGAATAGATGATGGCTAATTGGTTGATCCATTCCGGTTACACTGTCTTCGGAATTCAGGTGAATATCCATATCGGAATAGCTGTCAGTGTTTGAACTAGATATAGGATCCATCTTGTATAAATAGGGAGATGATTTCTGATATGAATTAGATTATAGAATTTAGTTTGATATTCTTCAATACATAATTTACATATGTATATATAATACCAAATTCCATAAATCACGGAGAAATTTTCGGAAGATATCAGGAAAAGTTTACAGTAACAGATACGCTAAGATATGAATTTTTGTCTATACACTATTTATGCAATAAATGCAGGAAAACGTGCCTAGACTTAAGAATGATAAGCATGTAATTTTCGACAAGAAATGATAAGCAAAACTTTTAACTTGCAGACACGGTCGAAGTCCAGACTTACGAATGCATCTTAACAACTATCAGTTAGACACATTCCTGCAAGACCTGATTCGCTAGGACCAACGCTCTGATACCAACTATGACGATCGCTCCAAATCCATATGGACGAACACGTCATTCATTGATTTCATTGCGAGGTGTTTGACCTCTATATGATACGTTTTGTAAACATTGCATTCTTTTGAAAAGGCATACCATAAATGAATATTTAAATCAAAGGTTTTCGACATCTGATGATTTCTACATATAGACAATCACCGTATATAATAGTTTACAATAGTACTTCCGTTGACAATGCAGTCAAAATAAGGTACATGATGATGAATTGGTGAATGCAACGTTTTCTTGAAAAATATGCCATATAAGACTCCATGCACATAGCTTGTCTATCATATAAGCAAACAGCGGAAGACTTCTAGGGAACCTGAGAATAAACATGCTAACAAGTGTCAACACAAAGGTTGGTGAGTTCATAGTTTGTATGTTTCGCATAATCTGTATATAAAGATGGATCACAAGATTTCAGTTGTTTCATCCAGAAACGTTTATCAAAATATTCTACGAAATTGAGCACCCTGGTAACTAAACTTAACGTATATATAATTTGTACCCTTTGTATAATCATCTAAATAATACACGCAAACCAACGTGTACGCTTCTCAAATAGCATACGTCCGTTAAAAGGCTAGTGCTCTAGCTCGGACGGGGATATCAAGCCCTATGGATCCATATACTACTACTCGCGCCCACCAGTTCTTATAACCGGCAGTTACTAGTTACCAAAGCTAAGGGATTTTCGGTTCAAACTCAGTATAGAATTTAGTATGTACTTGTGTCCATTGTTTAAAATAAAGTACATGTATTCTCAGCCCAAAAATATAGATTGCAAAAGCAATTAAAAAGGGAGCAAATGAAACTCACGCATATAAATATTGTATATCGGTTAATAAAGCATTTGCATGTATTCTCAGCCCAAAAATGTAGAGAGTAAAAGGGGTCTTATGAAACTCACCTTAGCAGCACATACAGTTGTTCATCGTAATGTAACCGAAACTCGGTATATCAAAGAATCGTAGATCTCAACCTAGAGAACATATGTTGGTCAATAAATGTCTATCAATCTAGGTAAGGTCATAGTGTATCACAATCCTAATGCTCGAGATCGACATATAAAAGTGATCCAAAGTCGTTTCAAAAAGTCAATTTTGACAATAGTTTAACAAAACGAGACGTACCTTATATAAGGATTCATTTACTCGGTTGGTAATATTCAAAAATCCAATTTATCAATCTCGTAAACAAGTTGTTTAAATCTTAATTGTAGATTCAAAAGCAATTTCAATTAACTTCAATCATAATTCAGTTGCTCATATCTTTTAATCCGTTCATCGAAATTATTCGATATCTAAATGAAAAGTTATTGATTTTTCGCCAGCTTTCCAAAAACATGTATATCATATACCTTTTACCAGTAATATATGTATTTAATTTGTGATCTATTATAAACTGTTTAACGACGAAATTTAGCATACACGTATGTATAAATATATATACTCGAGCATTAGACATTGATACACAATTAATATATAAAAGATAAAATATGAGTGCTTACGTATCAATATTGAGATTCAATATTGTAGGATAGTACGTAGAAGTAACGGAGATGATAAACACTAGGTTTGACTTACGAGCAAAACCCTCGAACAATACCCATAACCTCCTTAGTAATAACCCATAGTTTCCTTAGCTGTATCCCACTTGAAAACCCATTTTGAAAGTGAAACGCTCATGACCTCGTCGTAGTATTTTAAGTGATATAATTAATAATAATAATAATAATACTATTAATAATAATAAAATAAATAATAATAATCTTAATAATAATAATAATAATAATAATAATAATAATAATAATAATTTAAATAAATAAATTTACACATAGTAATATATGTGTAAAATAACTCGCGCAGAAACCTAGTATTTATAGGCATAATTCCTGATTCTGATGCCCATGCGATCGCATGGGTTTTATGCCTATTTCTCATGCGATCGCATGGCCGTCAGATCCAGCTCACATATTTTTGTTTTTTTGTTTGTCGACATAATAATTAATAATATATATAATATATTTAATTTATATAATTAATTATATATTATATTAAATTCACATGCATAGTTAACTTGTAATTTTTGTTCCGATAAGTCGTACGTTGTTACGCGACTTATGTCCCGGTTCCGGTTTTTCGAGTGTCCCTTCGTACGCTGAGAAAACTTGTAATTTTCATTCTGGGACACGTACCTTTGTCAAAATATAGCCTTAAATTATCCCTAAATTATACCACCCAGAGTATATCTTAAACTTTAGAGTATTTTGGTCATTTACTTCTATAAATCATTGTCTCGTTATTTATTAATATAATAGTATTTATCAAACGTTTCATAACCAAGTTAATATCTATTCTCAATATTTATAAACATGTTTTAAAATACGTATCGCAAGTTATTCATATAATTAATTCTTAACAGTTAATATTCCTTATTATTGTATGTGTCCAAATTACGTTATTTAAACAAATAATTCACCATTTATTCCGAATACCGTTAAAATGAATGATTTCTCAAATCAAGTGGACCTCTCAACAGAGACTCGTAATAATATCATAATTCTTAAGAGACTCGGTAAATATCTTTTACTTGAATCGTTTGGCATAATCTTTTAACTCTGTAGTTAAATATATCAATCAGATAATTAAACCAATAAGTTTAATGCACAATATCATATCCTCAACACTTTGTTACGTTTTCAAGTTATAGTATATGTATCTATATATGATTGTTCGCGTTTCGTTGAGAACAATCGAAGATTAATTGAACAGTTCAAAATTTTGAAATTTAACTTCATAGACTTTGTTTATCGTGTCGGAAACGTTAATCATACAAGATTAAGTTTAAATTTGGTCAGAATTTTCCGGGTCATCACATCGTCAATAATTGTTGTGCCACTATTTTATTTGATACGGGAGCCGATAAGAGTTATGTGTCAAATGAGTTTTGCACCCTTTTTACTGAAAAGCCCCAAACCCTACAAACCAGACGATTAGTAGAAGTGGCTAATGGGAAGTTAATGAAAGTTGATAAAATATATAAAAACTGCAACCTAATTCTAGCCGATAAGGAATTCAAGATAGACCTTTTGCCGGTCGAGCTAGGTAGTTTCAATGTAGTGGTTGGAATGGATTGGTTAGGTCCATTGAGATCAGCCATCATGTGTTTCGATAAGACCGTTCAAATTCCGTTAGGAAGTGGAGAAACTCTTATTATCCAAGGCGAACGAAGTTGTTCCAATCTTAATATCATCTCATGTCTTAAAGCCCGTAAGTACCTTGTGAAAGGTTACTCTACCATACTAGCTCACGTTAAAATGATCGAATCCGAAGAAACGCGTATTGAAAACGTCCCGGTTGTTAAAGATTTTCCCGATGTGTTTCCCGAAAATCTCCCTGGTCTTCCACCGCCTCGTCAAGTTGAATTTCAAATCGACTTATCTCCAGGTGCTGCACCCATTGCTAAAGCACCGTATCGTTTAGCACCTTCCGAAATGAAGGAACTTTCTAACCAACTCCAAGAACTTTTGGATCTAGGTTTTATTCGTCCAAGTACGTCCCCGTGGGGAGCTCCTATCTTATTTGTCAAAAAGAAGGATGGTACGTTGAGAATGTATATTGATTACCGAGAACTCAACAAGCTTACCATAAAGAACCGTTACCCGTTACCTCGCATTGATGATCTATTCGACCAACTTCAAGGGTCAAGCGTTTATTCTAAGATTGATTTAAGATCCGGTTATCACCAGCTCAGAGTCAAGGAGTCCGACATTCCTAAGACTGCATTCCGCACCCGATACGGACATTACAAATTTTGTGTTATGCCTTTCGGTTTAACCAATGCTCCAGCCGTATTTATGGATCTTATGAACCGTGTTTGCAAGCCTTACCTTGATAAATTCGTTATTGTTTTCATCGACGACATCTTGATTTATTCTAAAAGCGAGAAAGAACATGAGCAACATTTACGATTGATTCTTGAACTCTTAAGAAAAGAAAAACTCTACGCAAAATTTTCTAAGTGTGAGTTTTGGCTTAGAACCATACAATTCCTTGGACATGTTGTAGATAGTAATGGAATACATGTCGATCCCGCTAAAATCACCGCTGTTCAGAATTGGGAAGTGCCAAAGACTGCGAAGCATATTCGCCAATTTTTGGGACTTGCCGGTTACTACCGAAGATTTATTAAAGATTTTTCTCTTCTTGCAAAGCCTCTCACCAAGTTAACTCACAAAAGAAAAAATTCGAGTGGTCCGAAGAACAAGAGTCTGCATTTAAGATTCTGAAAGAAAAGTTGACCACTGCTCCGATCTTATCTTTACCTGAAGGTTCCGACGATTTTGTTGTCTACTGCGATGCCTCGAAATAAGGGTTCGGTTGTGTTCTAATGCAACGCAAGAAGGTTATCGCTTATGCCTCCCGACAATTAAAGAAACATGAAGTTAATTACACCACACATGATTTGGAGTTAGGTGCTGTGGTATTCGCTCTGAAGATGTGGCGACATTATCTATACGGTACTAAGTTTACGATATTCACCGACCATAAGAGTCTTCAGCATGTCTTTAATCAGAAACAGCTAAACATGAGACAGAGACGATGGCTCGAATTGTTAAATGATTATGATTGTGAACTAAAGTATCATCCGGGAAAGGCAAATGTAGTTGCCGATGCTCTAAGTCGAAAGGACGAAGTTAGGCGTGTTCGTGCCTTGAATCTTAAGATCAAATCTCATCTCATCTCTCGAATCTGCGAAGTTCAAGTTGAAGCTATCAAACCTACACTTATCGAAGGAGAAGGACCTATAAATTTCGAAAACCAACTGCAAGTTAAGTCCAATGGTACAAGATACTTTGGTAATCGAATTTGGGTTCCTCGTTATGGTAATCTCCGTGAACTAGTCTTGGATGAAGCACATAAGACTAGGTATTCTATTCATCCCGGTTCTAGTAAAATGTATCAGGATGTGAAAGAGTTCTACTGGTGGCCCAACATGAAAGGCGACATTGCTACTTATGTGAGTAAGTGTCTTACTTGTTCGAAAGTCAAAGCCAAGCACCAAAAGCCTTCTGGTCTTCTAACTCAACCCGATATTCCACAGTGGAAGTGGGATGGTATAGCTATGGACTTTATCACAAAATTGCCTAAGACTGCAAATGGCAATGATACGATTTGGGTCATAGTTGATCGTCTCACTAAGTCTGCACATTTCATACCAATCAAAGAGATTGACAGAATGGAAAAGTTAGCTCGACTCTATGTTAAAGAGATTGTTACTCGTCATGGTGTCCCTACTTCTATTATCTCGGATCGCGATAGTCGATTTACTTCCAATTTCTGGAAATCCTTGCAAGCGTCTCTTGGAACTCGACTAGACATGAGTACAGCTTATCATCCACAAACGGACGGTCAAAGTGAACGAACTATCCAAACTTTGGAGGATATGCTACGAGCATGTGTTATCGATTTCGGTAAAGGGTGGGATAAACACCTACCTTTAGTCGAGTTTTCTTACAACAACAGCTATCACTCTAGTATTAAAGCTGCACCATTTGAAGCTTTATACGGTCGCAAATGTAGATCTCTGTTGTGTTGGGATGAACTCGAGGACAGACAATTAACTGGTCCTGAACTTATTCATGAAACTTCCGAAAAGATCGTGCAAATCAAGAAGCGTTTAGAAACCGCTCGTAGTCGACAAAAGAGTTATGCCGACCCTCACCGAAAACCGTTAGAATTCCAAGTTGGAGATAACGTTATGTTGAAAGTATCTCCTTGGAAGGGTGTTATCCGCTTCGGTAAACGAAGTAAACTCAGTCAGCGTTATGTTGGACCTTTCAAAGTTATTCAAAGAATCGGTCCCGTTGCGTATCGATTAGAACTTCCAGCTGAACTAAGTCAAGTACATGATGTGTTTCATGTCTCAAATCTGAAAAAGTGTCTCGCCTAAGATACTCTTGTTATTCCTTTGGATGATATCCGCATTGATGAGCAAATGCACTTTATCGAAGAACCTATAGAGATTATGAAAGAAGAGGTCAAAGAAACTCGTAAGAGCAACATACCTATTGTTAAAGTCCGTTGGAATTCGCGTAGAGGCCCCGAATATACCTGGGAACGCAAAGACCAAATGATACGGAAATACCCTAATCTCTTCCCAACTGTTGATGAAGCAGACGGGAACTCCACTTAAAACTTCGGGACGAAGTTTTCATTAACGGGGAGGTACTATGACGACCCTCATTTTTCCGTCTATATTTTTCTTCCTTATAATTTAATGCCCGAATAAAAGATTTAAGTATAATGAATAAACTTTATGTATTAATGAAAGGTCGTTATATACATACGAAATTAATGAACGTTAAACGAATAATAAATTTTATTCAACAACGTACATTTATAAGTTTATATTATATAACGGAACTTAAACATATCAATTAAATTATATAACGTATACTTATTATAAATAAGTTTATAATATATAATTTTGTACCAAAGTAACATAAGTTTATTAGTTAAACTTATAAACTAGTTATACTTGACATAGTTATATATAAATATATATAACTAAATAGTATATACATGTATATAAAATAAAAAGTGTATATAAACGTAATAACACTTATAAAAATAAAACTATACGACGATAACTTTTATAAAATAAAATTTTAGTTATTGATATACTTTATAAAATATATATATATATATATATATATATATATATATATATATATATATATATATATAAACCGTAAATGTGTATATATATAACTTGTATAAAAGTTTAACAAAACTACAAATCAATTAAGAAAAGTTTTTACAATTTTAACATTTTATGATTTGATAAAAAGTTTTATAAACTTATGAGTTTAAAAAAAAAAAATCACTGTAGCGGCCGAGAGGTATTATATATAAAATTTTTTTTTATTTCTTTTACTTTTATAAAACTAATCACATGTATTATTAGATCTAGATCCACTTTAGCCAATACCCTAACTAAATTATTAAGTGAAATAATTATTAGAGCTGGTGTTATTACTTTTGATTTTTAATTACAATTAATAAATCAATAATTTTATTTATATTTTTCTTTTATACTTTTAAAAACAAATTTTTTTCACTATAAATAGCACTCAAATCTCCATTACAAACTTACACCCAAAAACTTACTCTCACTTGAAGATCATACTCTCAAACCTCTGCAAAAATTATTTTTGTAAGTCTCCTTTATAAATATATATATATATATATATATATATATATATATATATATATATATATATATATATATATATATATATATATATATATATATATATATGAATATATATAAAAACCGTAAATGTGTATATATGTATATATATAACTTGTATAAAAGTTTAACAAAACTACAAATCAATTAAGAAAAGTTTTTACAATTTTAACATTTTATGATTTGATAAAAAGTTTTATAAACTTATGAGTTTAAAAAAAAAAAAAATCACTGTAGCGGCCGAGAGGTATTATATATAAAAAAAAATTATTTCTTTTACTTTTATAAAACTAATCACATGTATTATTAGATCTAGATCCACTTTAGCCCATACCCTAACTAAATTATTAAGTGAAATGATTATTAGAGCTGGTGTTATTACTTTTGATTTTTAATTACAATTAATAAATCAATAATTTTATTTATATTTTTCTTTTATACTTTTAAATACAAATTTTTTTCACTATAAATAGCACTCAAATCTCCATTACAAACTTACACCCAAAAACTTACTCTCACTTGAAGATCATACTCTCAAACCTCTGCAAAAATTATTTTTGTAAGTCTCCTTTATTTTTTTTATAGTTTTTATGCAGTTTTTGTATTTATTTTTGTATTCCGATCGATAATTAGGAATTAATTACCAAACCATTATAATTAAATAAATTAAATACATGATAATTAGTATCAAGTATCCTAATGACTATAAAAATTATTTTTATGAATTATACATTAGAATTTATATTTATTAAAAATCAAAAACGAATTAAATATATATTCGGTATATATAGATATATAATAAATAAATAGTAAACGATTATATATATATGTTTTTACAATTTTCGCTTATCACATATGTTATACAAGTAATTATAAAAATTAATGTTTGATTTAATTGTCATTTTAAATAATTAATTTGTATTTTCTTTAGTTTTGCTACAGTAGCCGAAAACAGTGTTTTTAAAATAAAAAGAGAACTAAATGGTATAATATTTTTATGACTACAATAATTAATAGAAACTACTTTGGAACTATTAATAAAGTTATAAAAATTATTTTTTGAATTAATGAATATATATTTCTAGTTAATTTCGAATTTAAACTAATAAAAATATAAAAGTTGGATTAAATAGTTAAACTATTAATATAATTATACAAATAATTTTTCTAAGCTTAATATACTAATATAAGCTCACGAAAATTATTGGTTGAATTAATTTATTTGATTTAATAATTATTACTTTATAAACTTTGATTTATTGCAAACCGAAAAAGAAATTAGCAATAAATACTTTTACACCATAACAAAAATTTATAAAATTTTTCTAAGTTTATTTTGATCAGTAGAACCTAAGAAAAATATAAGATATGGTGTTAAACTTGTTTACCTATTTATTTGCATTTTAACTATTAAAACAATTATAAAAAGTAATATTTAATACACAAAACTTAATATTAATGTATAGAAAATTTTTATTATGTTTTATACAAGTTACTTACTGTTATGAAATCAATAAAACACTTTTTAGCATTTTTAGATAATTATTGGTACTTATATTGACATAAAACTTAAAATTAAACTTTACATATTTTAACATATGTGACAGCCCGGAAATTTCCAACCAAATTTAAACTTTAATTTTTATATGTTTCCGACACGATAAGCAATATTTGTTAAGTTAAATTTCAAGAATTTTAAACTATGTTCATACATTCATTCAACCTCGACCAAGTTCCAACGATTCACGAACCATTAAACGAATATGATTATATATGTATATGTGTATATATATTATAACTTGAAACGTAAACAAAATATTAGATTAAATACTTTATATGATTGTATCTGTTTCAAAATGTTTATCAATGGAATTAGAAGATAAGATCAAATGATTGAATTATCAGATATATTGAATTATGATTACAAGTCTCTGTTGAAAGGCCCACGTTGATTTGAGAAATCTTTCTATTTTAACAATATTCGAAAAATGGTAAAGTGATTTATAAATAAGAACAAATTGTTAATCATTGAGAACTAGACAAAGGATAGTGGAAGATTGAATCTCATAAAGACTCGATTGATCTATTTAGTTTCAAACGTACAAAAACGTTTTCAGTTTAAAAAGAACTTTATTATTAAAACGTATATAACTTTTATAAATATCTAGAACCACTTTTGACAACTCATTACTTAACTAGTATGATAAAGATAACGATATTTATATTTTATTTTATTAAATATATATAATGATTTAAATTAATATTATATATATTTATACGCGTATTATACGTATTATGTAGTTTTATACTTTTACTATACTTAAACTTTACCTTTACTTTATTTTTACTTTACTTTAACTTTAATAATTCACTTTAATAATTCACTTTAATAATTCATACTTTAATAATTCACTTTAATAATTCATACTTTAATAATTCACTTTAATAATTCATACTTTAATAATTCACTTTAATAATTCATACTTTAATAATTCACTTTAATAATTCAAAAATCTATTATAAATAGAATTCAATAGGTTTCATTATTTCATAGAAACCTGAAAATATTTTTCTCTAAACTCTCTCAATCGATTTACATATATATATTTACTCCGTATTATTTCAAGATATTATTAGTATACATAAAATATTACGACGGAGTGCTGTCCGAGTGATTTCGAAATTGTTTTTCGAGTGGGATAGGATTAAGAAAATCATGGGTTATAGCTATGGAGGTGATTGAGTATGGTTCATGGGTATGCTCGTGAGGTCAATATAGTGTTTATCATTTCCGTTGCGTCTACGTACCTTTCCTGCAATATTGAATCTCAATATTGATACGTGAGTACTCATAATTTAACTTTTACATACTAATAGTGTATCCCTGACTAGTGCTCGAGTATTTAGGATTATGCATGCTTGTACTTTTGATATTGCCCTTAGACAGGTTAGGTTGAATCTTGAATTAGTTACACTTGCGGTTGAGATAAGGTATAAGATATGCATGTCCTTAGAAAGCTAGCGAAAAATTAAGAACTTTTCCTTTAGATATCGAATGGTTTCGATGAACGGATTAGAAGTTAAAATCAATTGAATTTTCTATATTTTTATTAAAAATGATTATTATTATCGTCGTTTTTATCGTCATTCTAGTTTTATCTTATTATTATCATTATTATTATTATTATTATTATTATTATTTTAAATAGAATTATTATTTTAAAGATAATATTAAAAATTATCGTAAATATTAAAGTTATCATAATTAGAATTATCGTTTTATCATAATATCATCTTAGTAATTATAAATATTGATATTTTTATAATAATAATTATTATTACAAAATAATACAACTTTTACTTACTATCATTATAGATATTATTTTATCAAATAAATATGTGATACAAACATATTTTACTACGTGTAATAACTTACTTTAATAATACCTATCATATTATCTTTATGATATTAAATGAACCCTATAAATTTTATTACTTAAATATATATAAAAGTATATTTTATTATATAAATTTAATATAAAATTTTATTTATTAATAAATAAATTATATTATTCACTCTAATAAATCTTTTAAAAATATTTAAAAATATAAAACGACGATATTTAAACTATATATTAATCATGTATAGATTTTTGGAAATTATTTTGAGTCAAATTTACTTTTGTTGACTTTTGCATATTAGTCTCGAGCATTAGGATTGTGGTACACTATGACTTGACCTAATTTGTTAGACAAATATTGACCAACACATAAATATATATAATTAATTTAGGTTCGTGAATCCGAGGCCAACCTTGCACTTGTTCAATGACGTTATATGTATTTTTACTACGAAATACAGTATGGTGAGTTTCATTTGCCTTTTTACCCTTTATATTTTTGGGACTGAGAATACATGCGCTTTTATAAATGTTTGAAGAAATAGACACAAGTAATTGAAACTACATTCTATGGTTGAATTATCGAAATCGAATATGCCCCTTTTTATTAAAGTCTGGTAATCTAAGAATTAGGGAACAGACACCCTAATTGACGCGAATCCTAAAGATAGATCTATTGGGCCTAACAAACCCCATCCAAAGTACCGGATGCTTTAGTACTTCGAAATTTATATCATGTCTGAAGGAGGATCCCGGAATGATAGGGGATATTCTTATATGTATCTAGTTAATGTCGGTTACCAGGTGTTCACCATATGAATGATTATTTTTGTCTCTATGCATGGGACGTATATTTATGAGAACTGGAAATGAAATTCTTGTGGTCTATTAAAATGATGGAAATAAATGATTATGAAAAACTAATGAACTCACCAACCTTTTGGTTGACACTTTAAAGCATGTTTATTCTCAGGTGTTAAAGAAATCTTCCTCTGTGCATTTGCTCATTTTAAAGATATTACTTGGAGTCTTTCATAGCATATTTCGAAGAACGTTGCATTCGAGTCATTGAGTTCATCAAAGATTATTATTAAATCAATTTATAGTTGGATAGTGGATATTATGAAATGGTATGCATGCCTATCAATTTTCAATGTAAAGAAAGATTGTCTTTTAAAAACGAATGCAATGTTTGTAAAATGTATCATATAGAGGTCAAATACCTCGCAATGTAATCAACTATTGTGAATCGTTTATAATGTATATGAACGGGTCCTTTCAGTTGGTATCAGAGCGGTGGTCTTATCGAACCAGGTCTGCATTAGTGTGTCTAACTAATAAGTCGATAGGATGCATTAGTGAGTCTGGACTTCGACCGTGTCTGCATGTCAAATGTTTTGCTTATCATTTTGTGTCGAAAATTAACTACTTATCATCCTCAGGAAATTACCTGCTTATCATTTTTAGTCTAAGACACGTCTTGCTGCATTGATTGCATGAATAGTGTATAGACAAAAATTCATATCTTAGCATATCTGCTAAATCATATCTTATCGTATCTGTTACTTTAAACTTTGCCTGACATATCCCGCAAAGTCCTCCGTAATCTACGAAATCTTTTGATCTATATATATATATATATATATATATATATATATATATATATATATATATATTCTATGTAATTAGAATACCATTCGATAGCCAGAAAATCATTTCATATCGAAAAACCCTTTATTCAATCGTACGAAATGGAATTCGTCATTAGTTCAAGTTCCTCAGATTATGAAATGGAATCCCACTCAAGCTCCGAAAGCAGTGTGACCGGAATGGATCAACCAATCAGTCATCACCTATTCTGGATGAATTGGGGATGGGTTCGTAGCCTCCTCAATCATTGGAGACAAGAAGAAGGTGATCCCTTCCATCCACCACATTGTCCTCTTGACGAAGAACCTGAAGCACTTACCGGCGAACCTGTCCGAAACACTATTTTCTCTCTCATTTCCAGAGTATCTCGTCACGATTATATACTACATCAAATTCTAGATTTTATTTATCCGCTTGTCCGAACCGACAATCATCCCGGTGTAATAGAAGAAGTCAACGAGCTTCGCGCTCGGGTAGTGGCTTTGGAGAATATGGTGCGAAGGTTACAAACACCAGCAGCATAATCAGTACCACCAACATCAACGTCAACAATACCATTACCACCCCAACCACAACTGCGTCGTAAACCTCAACTCCACAATCTGTCCCACGAGTATCAAGGTCATACGTCCTATAAATAACATGGAAGACCAACAACAACAAACGATGAAGTATTAATTCATGACTTCATCGGAGAAATATTTTACGGTGATTATGTAATCTCTAAAATTTTAGAAATTACTTATTCTAGATCTAACCATAAATCAGATGAGTGGACCGAAATGATAAAAGAAATCCTGACCAGAATGGTGCACGATTTACAAACTAGACTTGTTTTACCAACAGCATCAACAGTACCGCCAGCATCACCAGCATCGTCAGTGTTGTCAGCATCAGCATTAGCAGCACCTATAACCTCACAAGCTCCGTCAGTTCAAGAATCACCGCGGACATCATTATGAATCAACAACGAGTAAATTGTATCAACGAGTAATGAAGAATTAACTCATTTCCACTAAAAGATTTATATGTATATCTTATATATAAATCTTTAAACCATAATAAATCTTTCCGTACTAAGCTATTATGTGTGAATCTTAACTACTCAGTTAATTCATATTACTAATATGCAATAATGCACGTCATTCGTCCGCAACTTAACTATCGTTAACTACAACCTCTGTCTCAATTCAATAAATTCCAATTCATAATAAATCAAGTGTATTATTCAAATATATGTTGATTTTACACTTTCGTCATCAATGTACTCGAAACTTTTCAGATAACATCATTCGTACTTTGCGAAGTCCACAAGAATTTAATGAGAACCAACATCATGCCCCAACAAATAACGAAGTATTGATTCATAATTTCAATATTATTGAAGTAATACTTATGTAATCTCTAAATCCTTTAAGGGATTATTCAATTCTAGTTTCAACCGTAAATTAAATGAGTTTAATTTAATATTAACTCATTAAATCGATATTACATCTGAAGAAAATATACATATATATATATATATATATATATATATATTTTCAAAAAGACTGTAATAAAAATTCTTTTGTACAAAATATTAATTGTGAAATATTTTTTAACGGGTAGGTAATACCCGAGAGATATATAAATTCACAATTAATATGTTACATTCTTCGAATCTGATTCAGCAATCATCAACTATACTCACTATTTTCTCAAACAATATATATTCTTTTATAGAAATCAAAACAACCATACTCATTCAAAATTTAATTGCATATTCTGATTTTGAAATCTCAGAATTCAACTCGAGATATGACCGAAATCATCACTCTTAGATCCTTACATCTTTCACAAGCTATACTTTGACTTCAAAACTATGTTAGAACATCATATGTATATTAACGATTACAATCTGTGTTCAAAACCCTTCAAAATGCCTGAAGACACTTCAAATAATAAACAATCGAGATGATGATCCAACCACGTATTAACCACAGTCTTGCATCTGAAAAGCTCTTGAAACCAGAGTCATAATTTAACACGTATCCGTGTCAGACCCTTTGGCATTTATTAGCAAAAATAACTTTGCGATTCCTTTTCAAATTAGTCAGTTTTGTCACAGCTTTAGCAAGTCAACTTCGACTTTTCAGTTGAAACAGTCTTATTATAACCTTGATATAGACGTTGCCCTTTCGTCATCGTTACCGGAGAACCTTTTATGTCTCACCACATTAAAAATAAACTTACCAACAACTTCACTGATCTTTGATTTTCCGAAAAGTCATTATATTTATCGAAACCCCATCATTTACTCATCCGCATCTTGTAACAAGAATTGTCATGCCAATTACTGGGAATCAGCAATTAGTATTTTGAAATCTTGCAGCATGTCTCTGCCATCAGTTATAGGTGTATATATAACGTCTATCTCCTAGACTTATATACTTTGAATGTGAAGTTTCTGAAAAACACCCTAAACTGCGAACTAGTTCTCCGAAGTTTGGAAAATGCTGATGAAGCAGCAAAAACTGTAAACGACCTTAACAGTCAAAAGTTTGATAATAAAGGATAGTGTGTTGGAAAAGCTTAGAAAAAGAGAAGGTTTGGAACTGGAAAACGGATTAAGCAAACCATGAAGGAGGCTATGGACAAATCACAAAGACTAAACCTGCCTTCAAAGAATCCAAATGATTCAGTGTCTGCCAAAATTATTATCAAATACCTCACTCCTGACTCTAAACCCTTGTGAATAATATTCTTCATCATCCTCTGATCTTAGATATTCTAAAATATCATCATATCTTTCATTATAAATATCCTCCATATTTCTGAAGATATTTTCTTAATTTTTCTTATTTGAAATCATTTACCTCTTCGAGCTATCTGTATTACATCATAAAAGAAACTATTTTAGTTTCTAAATTCTGAAACATTCAAGTTTAAAATAGAAATATTTTGAAGTAGTGTTGGGAACTGAAGCATGAATTAGTATAATATAATGACACTTGATCAACGTGATTATATTACAGTAAGTCATGATGAGTTTCTAAATGGAACGTGATGATTCACAGATCATAACATCATCATGTGCCATGTTATACGACTCTTGTATTCTATTTAACCTCTAAAATATCAAGAAAATATTTCTTGATGATTCGGCCTTTTCCAAGGTATTCTAGTAATTTGACAAGTCAAGATCGTGCCATCACAATTTCCTTCCTAGAACATTAACAATGTTCATTTCAAAATTCATATCTGTGAATTCTGGACCATTACAAGCGGTGCTTAATCGCAAGAAGAAGAAACGAAAGGACAAAACTCCGAAATAGAAATTGGGGTATAAATTGCAGCAAATAAAAGAGAGCATTAATTGTGAATGATAATGATTATAGAAGACAGAAGCAGAGACTTTGAAATATAAGGGAACATATAAAGCCCAACGATAAACCATAAATTATAAACCATATATATCGATGCATATAGCAATATAAAGACACAGGAGAACTAGAAACACTATAAACCCAAGAGTATAGTAGAAGTAAATAGATTCTTCTGGCGGTAGATGAAAAAGAAGAATGACCGATATGAAAGTTAGAAGTATATCGAGAATCAGAACTGGATGGAGCATATTGATGAATACTTTAAAATATGAGTTGAGGGGGAAAGAATAGAAGGTGATGAAACATGACTAGGAACTTAGAAATCAACAAATTTAACTCACACAATGGCGGAATAAGTGAATCAAATTCTCTAGTGAATACGTTAAGTTTTTTTTGATTAATTTAGTCAAATCACAGCTAAATCAAGTGTGATTAGATCAACACCTAGAGCTATTATTCACCACCTGGGTGATTTGGACTGAGAGAGAATCGGAGGAGCTCACTAGATCTGAGTGTGTGTAACAAATGAGAGGCTTAACCTAAAATGAAGAACATAAGACTTTATATACCCCTGCTGTTGACTCACCCATACGATTCATTCATCACACGTACGAGTTGGCTTCATCAGCCGTACGGGTGATCACTCACTCGTGTCTTCTTATTTAGGTCATAATTGTGACTTAGCTCAGCATCAACCATGCGTATGAGCCTGTCAGCTGTACTAGTGAGGCTTCACTCGTATGTCTGACTAAGTCTAACATAGTCAAACATCTAAATCTCGTTCCTGCAGTTCCTGTAACCACATACAAACACGGATAGTATAATAACGAATAATCATGGTGGCCTGTAAACTGTTGTACCTGCAATGGACGTGGGTAGATGTCTAGGGACTTGCATAAAATGCATCAACAGAAGGTGTGAGTTGTAAGGTAACGAAGGAGGTGAATTTATAAGAAAATCTCTGACAGAACAATTAAAATGGACGATCGCATTTAAAGGGAATCCTAATTCCCTTGATTACCGGAGAGTCAAATCTTATTAAGAAGATTTTCTTCAAATCCCTTGAAATCTGGGAATCAATCATATCTACGTCAAATGATAAGATGAATCTACACTTACTCATTTCACTCTTCTATGTTAGCTTCATTCGTACTCTTCATATAAATGGATTGTTTATCCAAATTATTCGCTGATAATAAAACTCTAATTTTCAGCCCGTATAAATCATGAAAACATACTTATTATCATTCACGACCTTTCCACTCAAATTTCGGGACGAAATTTCTTTAACGGGTAGGTACTGTGACAGCCCGGAAATTTCCAACCAAATTTAAACTTTAATCTTTATATGTTTCCGACACGATAAGCAATATTTGTTAAGTTAAATTTCAAGAATTTTAAACTATGTTCATACATTCATTCAACCTCGACCAAGTTCTAACGATTCACGAACCATTAAACGAATATGATTATATATGTATATGTGTATATATATTATAACTTGAAACGTAAACAAAATATTAGATTAAATACTTTATATGATTGTATCTGTTTCAAAATGTTTATCAATGGAATTAGAAGATAAGATCAAATGATTGAATTATCAGATATATTGAATTATGATTACAAGTCTCTGTTGAAAGGCCTACGTTGATTTGAGAAATCTTTCTATTTTAACAATATTCGAAAAATGGTAAAGTGATTTATAAATAAGAACAAATTGTTAATCATTGAGAACTAGACAAAGGATAGTGGAAGATTGAATCTCATAAAGACTCGATTGATCTATTTAGTTTCAAACGTACAAAAACGTTTTCAGTTTAAAAAGAACTTTATTATTAAAACGTATATAACTTTTATAAATATCTAGAACCACTTTTGACAACTCATTACTTAACTAGTATGATAAAGATAACGATATTTATATTTTATTTTATTAAATATATATAATGATTTAAATTAATATTATATATATTTATACGCGTATTATACGTATTATGTAGTTTTATACTTTTACTATACTTAAACTTTACCTTTACTTTATTTTTACTTTACTTTAACTTTAATAATTCACTTTAATAATTCACTTTAATAATTCATACTTTAATAATTCACTTTAATAATTCATACTTTAATAATTCACTTTAATAATTCATACTTTAATAATTCACTTTAATAATTCATACTTTAATAATTCACTTTAATAATTCAAAAATCTATTATAAATAGAATTCAATAGGTTTCATTATTTCATAGAAACCTGAAAATATTTGTCTCTAAACTCTCTCAATCGATTTACATATATATATTTACTCCGTATTATTTCAAGATATTATTAGTATACATAAAATATTACGACGGAGTGCTGTCCGAGTGATTTCGAAATTGTTTTTCGAGTGGGATAGGATTAAGGAAATCATGGGTTATAGCTATGGAGGTGATTGAGTATGGTTCATGGGTATGCTCGTGAGGTCAATATAGTGTTTATCATTTCCGTTGCGTCTACGTACCTTTCCTGCAATATTGAATCTCAATATTGATACGTGAGTACTCATAATTTAACTTTTACATACTAATAGTGTATCCCTGACTAGTGCTCGAGTATTTAGGATTATGCATGCTTGTACTTTTGATATTGCCCTTAGACAGGTTAGGTTGAATCTTGAATTAGTTACACTTACGGTTGAGATAAGGTATAAGATATGCATGTCCTTAGAAAGCTAGCGAAAAATTAAGAACTTTTCCTTTAGATATCGAATGGTTTCGATGAACGGATTAGAAGTTAAAATCAATTGAATTTTCGATATTTTTATTAAAAATGATTATTATTATCGTCGTTTTTATCGTCATTCTAGTTTTATCTTATTATTATCATTATTATTATTATTATTATTATTATTTTAAATAGAATTATTATTTTAAAGATAATATTAAAAATTATCGTAAATATTAAAGTTATCATAATTAGAATTATCGTTTTATCATAATATCATCTTAGTAATTATAAATATTGATATTTTTATAATAATAATTATTATTACAAAATAATACAACTTTTACTTACTATCATTATAGATATTATTTTATCAAATAAATATGTGATACAAACATATTTTACTACGTGTAATAACTTACTTTAATAATACCTATCATATTATCTTTATGATATTAAATGAACCCTATAAATTTTATTACTTAAATATATATAAAAGTATATTTTATTATATAAATTTAATATAAAATTTTATTTATTAATAAATAAATTATATTATTCACTCTAATAAATCTTTTAAAAATATTTAAAAATATAAAACGACGATATTTAAACTATATATTAATCATGTATAGATTTTTGGAAATTATTTTGAGTCAAATTTACTTTTGTTGACTTTTGCATATTAGTCTCGAGCATTAGGATTGTGGTACACTATGACTTGACCTAATTTGTTAGACAAATATTGACCAACACATAAATATATATAATTAATTTAGGTTCGTGAATCCGAGGCCAACCTTGCACTTGTTCAATGACGTTATATGTATTTTTACTACGAAATACAGTATGGTGAGTTTCATTTGCCTTTTTACCCTTTATATTTTTGGGACTGAGAATACATGCGCTTTTATAAATGTTTGACGAAATAGACACAAGTAATTGAAACTACATTCTATGGTTGAATTATCGAAATCGAATATGCCCCTTTTTATTAAAGTCTGGTAATCTAAGAATTAGGGAACAGACACCCTAATTGACGCGAATCCTAAAGATAGATCTATTGGGCCTAACAAACCCCATCCAAAGTACCGGATGCTTTAGTACTTCGAAATTTATATCATGTCCGAAGGAGGATCCCGGAATGATAGGGGATATTCTTATATGTATCTAGTTAATGTCGGTTACCAGGTGTTCACCATATGAATGATTATTTTTGTCTCTATGCATGGGACGTATATTTATGAGAACTGGAAATGAAATTCTTGTGGTCTATTAAAATGATGGAAATAAATAATTATGAAAAACTAATGAACTCACCAACCTTTTGGTTGACACTTTAAAGCATGTTTATTCTCAGGTGTTAAAGAAATCTTCCTCTGTGCATTTGCTCATTTTAAAGATATTACTTGGAGTCTTTCATAGCATATTTCGAAGAACGTTGCATTCGAGTCATTGAGTTCATCAAAGATTATTATTAAATCAATTTATAGTTGGATAGTGGATATTATGAAATGGTATGCATGCCTGTCAATTTTCGATGTAAAGAAAGATTGTCTTTTAAAAACGAATGCAATGTTTGTAAAATGTATCATATAGAGGTCAAATACCTCGCAATGTAATCAACTATTGTGAATCGTTTATAATGTATATGAACGGGTCCTTTCAACATATAAGATATATATATATATATATATATATATATATATATATATATATATATATATATATATACATACATATTAACTTGATATTAATACATACCCATTCATAAAACACAATTTCTATGTATAACACTTGTTTACCTACTTAAATATATCCTACTTATTATTAGGATTTAAAAACCAAACAATCTTAATAACGATAATACAATCGAACTTAAGTAAATACTTATTGTATAAAGTATTTAAAGTGTTGTATTCCTATACGCACCTAAAAACGTATTGGAACGGTATATTAGATGGGTATAGATCTTGATCTTTCTCGAGTGGATGGACGCTCGAAAGTCTAGGCGGAGAGTTTGGATTACCGAGTTAAAGGATCCTGTGGCTCAGAAACCTATGACCTAAAAAGGCCATTTTAAATTGAAAGTGTTAGATTGGAAGCTTGTCTAGTATGAAAAGCCTTTCCAAAACGATAAACCTTCTTTAAACTTACTATAAAAGAAAATACTCAAACTTATCTTAATAAGGGCAAAAACATCTAAACTATTCTCAACTTATTCTTAGGTTGACTTATTCCGTGCTTCGATCATCCATACTTCTTCTTTAAGGATTACTTTACCTCATCGAATTACTAAGGTGACTTTCATAGCCCCACTCTTATTGCTATAGCACTTTTTATACTTACTGGGGTGAGACACATGCTGCTTTTATACTTTAAACAACTTAGACACAAGTACGAACCTAAACTGTACTATGACTAGCTTATGCTACTAAGACCCCACAGTGATATTTTTTTAATTGCTTTCAGGATAAGGCATTCTTAATTATTGGGGGTAGGCCTATCGGGAGTAACGTCCCCGATACATTTGACCGCGATGTCTTTGTATTACTTAATAATGATTTAAACATGGTGATAAGGTACTGTCAACTTATCATCGGGGCAACAAAACAAACGTTTAGTCTAAAATATCACGAATCAGTACTACTTTTGGATCTGCGTGATCTACTTTTATAACAAATCTTGTGGTCTAAGAACAAACGGTCAATCATATTTGTTAAACCTATGAATTTCACTCAACCTTTTTGATTGACACTTTTAGCATGTTTGTCTCAGGTACTGAATGATCAGGACCTCTATATCTACTGCTTATGTGATGACTTACTTGGCTAGGATCAAGACTTATCGCATATTTACTTTTCTGCATTTGAACAATTTATAATTCTTGTAACGACATTATTAATCCTTCCGCTGCAAATTTGGTTTTATTCATATAGTATTTGTTCTCATTTTATAATATGTTGGTATGTATTATGATATTGAATCACATTTCGCCCAGGCCCTAACTGGGGGTGTGATACTGGGGGTGTGACAGAGTGGTATCAGAGCAAACCAGGCTGTTATAGAGAACCAGGATTGCATCTATATGTGTGCCTTACTTGCTAGCTAGGGTGCCTTAGCAATCTAGGAAACTATAACCTTTTCTGCCTTAGACTTTAAAGCACTTACGATTGCCTTATAATCTTAACAACCTTGCCTTGAAAATCTTGGCTTAAAATGCTAATCAAAGTCTCTTTCCTAATGATAGGATGTCAAGCGTTAATAAAAATGACAAGACAATTCTTTTCAAACCATCTGAAGTAATGACCCACTTCAAACCTGCTATCGAAGAAGATACTGGATATCCTTCAACTGCAAGACCAGTCCAAAGTCCACCTTATGGCTTTGGTGGTCCTCCCTCACCAAACTATAGTCCGGATACTTTACCTAATTCTCCCGAATACTACCCGACTCCAAGAATGGAAAGTTAAGGGAAATGCCCTGCTGATTTTAAAGAAGATGGCCCATCAAAGAAAAGATCCCGATCTCCTTCCTATGATGAAGTTGATGACAAGTACGAGATCATGAACCTGCGAAAAACTACCGATGGCCTAATTCGCCATATTGCAAGGATCAATGTTCAAATGAAGGAAAAAGACCTAGCGATCAAGAAGCTCATGGAGGAAAATGCTGAGCTAAAGAAAGAGATAGAATTGGTGAAGTACGAAAGTGATAGAAATGCCCGATGGGGGAAGCAATCTCTCTCCTACCTAAGAGAAGAATCACGGTTCGTCCAACTGCACCAACTGTTACCACGATGTTTCATAACTTCCTCGTCTGACTACGTCTTCCACAACTTCCATAACTATCAAAGATATGAAGGTTAACCAAGTCTATAAAGACTGCAACTTAAAACTAGCCAACCATAAGTTAGTAACTGTTTTCAGGGATGACATTTCGAACTGCTCCAATAGTGAGAAAGGACGTGAGCAACATTTGCAAACTCATTCTTGAGAAAGAGAACAACTCTACGCAAACTTTTCCAAAGTGCAAGTTTTGGCTTAAAACCGACATGTTGTTGATCCAGCTAAGATTACTGCTGTCCTTAACACAATATATTAGAAATCGTCATTGATCACATCTCCTGACCTTATGGAGTGACTTTGGAATGGAAGTATGAATTAGTGAAATATAATGACGGCGGCTGACGTGATTATATTACGGTAATTCATAAAAATATTCCAATATCATTACATATGGAATAGAAAGTGAATCAAGGAAAAATTCTCAAACTATCTGTTCAAAAACCCAAATGCAAGGGCATGAAGGGTGAAAAATAATCATCTCAATATTTGTAGATATACGAAAAACTCATTCTGATCAAACTATCTATCTATCTCATACTCATTTAATGATCTTTCATATACCACAAAGGATGTGAACAATCGAACCTTGAGGTTTTACGTTCATTTATCCTAAATGGATATCTCCTAATCATGGATACTTAATCAACACTTGTTATATCCAGATCCTCTCTGCTAGTACACTGTTAGTGTAAATTTTCATATGACTTACATAAACCAATGTCATTTGAACCCTCAAACGTCGATATCACTAACACCATGTTCGCTATTACATTTTCTATGACGAGATGGTAAATTTGAAGAATGGAACCTCCATACGTGTAACGTTTTGACTATCATAGTCAAGAAACTTCTGCACTCGTGCATTTACTTATAGTAGACAACTTTGGTGTCATACTCAAACAATAATCGATTATTGTCAACTCAAAAATCAAAGGTGAAACACACTATCTCAAGTTGTGGTTTGAGCTAAACTCATCACATACTGCTGTAACAACTGAAATGATTCCATCATACTTTAACGTATCCTCCTCTCCGACCAACTAAGGCTAAATTCAAACGATCATTACATAGTTGAAAGTCACTGCTATAGCATTTGTTTATACTTGTCTCTACGACTGCCAGATTACTTATGCCGAGTTCTCAAACTCTCACTATCACTCGAACGATTCAAAGTTGCAAATTTTATTTGAAGTTCTTTCATACATAACTCTAAATCCGAGGGATTTACTCAATTGATGATGATCACATTATAATCCTTCTTACTTCAATACTAACATTCGGAGTCCAAAGACTCATGCCCTGATAAAAGTCAATTCATTAATTTCACTACCTCGAAACAATTATTACACAATTATCCCCCAGAATTTTTAAAATCTTCAATCAATTTTCTTAAACAAATAAACTCTTAAATACAAGTATCCTGTTTTCCAAAGATTTCTTACACGAGTCTTTATTTTCAAACTATCTCGGAATTTATAAAAAACAAATGATTTTTCACTTATGTGATTTATAAAACCTTATACATAAACTTAACTTTACGTACTTTGACTAGTACATATCAAATTATACTTTCACTTCTACAAATTTCCACTTTGATTAAATCGAAATTACTTTACAAAATTTTACATAACCCTAGTTGTACTAGGAACATCATTTTGTCACCTCCTCTAAAATTACTTTCACTAATTATATAAACACTTTCGCATTTTTAGCAATTTACCTTTGTTTCATTAAATTAAACATTCTTTTAAACAACTCTTTTTTCGTATTGTTCAAATTATTTCACATAAAATAGTACGTTTTGTGCATAAATCAAGTTTTACCAATAGCTCCGCTTCGTTTATATTGTTATAACAAATGTCGCAACTTTTCAAAAATTACTTTGGTTTATTATTAAAACTTTCGTATTGCTCTCCAATGTGTTTGGATCACCTTTATTCTCATTCTCCGTGCAAGAACGAGACTTACCTCTTTACGTACATCATCTCTTCCTTGCTATGTTATTCGTTAAGAAGTTTCTACTTTCGGTATTTCATGGCCAAACCACGACGCTCTCGTAAACATCAAAACTACGATCTTTTGAACAAGGAAGTAAAGGTTCCTTCATGGTAGAAACAATACCTTATAATCAATGATTCACATTTATTCTCATCCACATTTAAACTCATAAGTAAATAATAGACCGACTCGCCATTTGTGCGAAAACACTTTTCTTACTCTGAAGGAGTTACCTTAGACATTTATGAAGATACTCTAAACATTTCTTCCTTTTTGGTTTGCAACTAGATGTTATTCTAGTCAAGTTTTAATCTATGATTCGACATGAAACTGAAATCATAAATCTTAAAGCTACATTCTGAAACTATTTCTAAAAACAAGTTCTCATGTATACTGAATGATGTCTTAAATTTAATCGCTCGTATTATCCTGAGATCAACGAACTCTCAACTAACATCTCAGTTGTCTATTAGACATCTCTTGAAAACTAAAGGTATTATGGTTACCTTTCGAAACTTGAAGCTGGTACTATCTCTAACAAACACCAGCCATACATCAAACTACGTAACTGAAATCTTTACGTACTCTACTCTATTTTATCTGCCCTACTATTGCAGCATAAACACTCAAGATCTTAACGAGCTCAATAATACATTTCATGCTATTATAGCATCATCTTTCCTTTTAAAGAAAAACTAGTCAAACGACACTCTTGTTATTCTTTGAAAAATTCTCCGCATTTAATGCACTTGTAAACGACCTATTAAGGTTAAGGATCATGAGATCAAACATGTAAACAAAACAATATACTTATTGTTAACACTCATTGGCCCCGACCGTACTCGGGAACGTGAAAATCAAACTCTATTGTTAAAGTCCGTTGAGATTCGCGTAGAAGCCCCTAACATACATGGGAACGGGAAGACTAAACGATACAGAAATACCCCCATCTCTTCTCAAATGCTGATACAAACTAGAACTCTACTTAAAACTTCAGGACGAAGTTTCTAATAACGGGGAGGTACTATAACGACCCTCATTTTTCCATTCTATATTTTTCCAATATTAAATGCCCAAACAATATAATTAAAACTTAATGATTAAACTTTAATCAACAATTGTTAAGTATTAAGAGTTATAAAACATATTAATTAACTTTGTGCAATAATTGACAAATTAATAAAAGATGAAAATAATAAACTGTTAGTCGACACTCACTGCTAATTAAAATTTATACATTTATGTAATATTATAACTAATAACCTATAAGTAATAAATAAAAAAGTGACATTTATATAAATAATAAAACAATTGGGAACTAAATAAAATATATATATATATATATATATATATATATATATATATATATATATATATATATATATATATATATATATATATATATATATATATATACAAGTCATGAATTAGTAAAAAGAAAATAATACTTATCATGTAGTAAATGTAAAAATAATAATAATAATAATAATAATGAGACTAAAGAATCGTAAACAATTACATCCTTATGTTGACTAAAAAATAAAATATATATATATATATATATATATATATATATATATATATATATATATATATATATAAACTAGTACCACCTATTGTTGACTAAAAATTATAAAATAAAATAAAATCATTAATTAGAACATCCTTATGTTGACTAACACTCTAATACTTGCACTATATAAACACCCCTAGACTCCTAGTTTCTCATTCACAAATCACACCAAAATCCTCTCTCAAAAACAATCTCTCCCTCTCCCTCTCTTGTGGTATTCAGATCTTCAAGCTTGTTCTTCGTGTTCATCAAGATTTTCAAGCGTGTTCTTCATTATTTGGGTTATTTGATCTTCATCACCAAGTTTTCTTCTTATTTCTTGTTAATCTTCATCATCATTAATAAGGTATGATCCAAAATCTTAAAACTTTTAAATCTTTCTTTCAATTCATGTTTATATTTATAATCATATTCGTGCATGATCTTAACATTCATATTATTTAGATCCTCAAAACCCTAAACCCTAATCATTAAAATACTACTTTAATTAACTAATCCTAATTAATGAAACCCTAATACTACTTATACTATTAATTAACATGTATACACTATTACTATTACTAACACCTATAACCTACTACTTATATTATAACACATAAAAATATTTTGGGATATGTATTAGAGATGTATAGATCTTCGAACTTTCTTGACGAATGGTTTCTACGAAACTCTAGGCGGAAGGGTTTGGATTTCCGATTTAAAGGATCCTATAGCTCAAGCCCTTAGACCTGAAATGGCCATTCGAAGGGAAAGGGGTGATTGGAAGCTTATCTAATACGGCAAGTATCCTAAAATGGAAAACACTCTTAAAGTAGAAACTTTCTAGTTATAGAAACTTACTAAGATAAGAAATCTACTAAAAGTGGAAACTTTCTAAAAATAGAAACTTACTAGGAAAGGAAACTTAGTAAAATGAACTATACTTACAACACTATCATACTTAAACATCTACTTAAACTTGGGCAAAAATACTTACTACTCTTAAATGTCAATAGGTTGACTTTTCTGCTCACTCATCCAACTTTCTATTTTGAGGAATAACTCTCTCTCTACTTACTAAGGTGAATTCATAGCCCCACTCTTTATTTCTAGCAAACTTACTTACTTTTATTGAGGTGAGACACATGTTACTTTTACTATTCACAATTTAGACACAAGTACCAACTGTTAAACTATGCTATACCCGACTATGTCCGACTAAGTCCCTACAGTGATATTTTTAATTGCTCGATAAATGCATTCTTAATTATTGGGGATAGGCCTATCGGGAGTAACGTCCCCGATACATTTGACTAAGTCTTTGTATTACTTAATGATGAAATTAAACCGACAAGTATAAACTACAACTTGTCTTGGGGCAAACTTGAACGTTTAGTCTAAATATCACGCATTGGCATAACTTTTTGATCCTGCGGGAGATCAACTTTACAAACTAAATCTTGTGGTCTAAAATAACGGTCAAACTTTTTTTTAAACCTATGAACTTCACTCAACCTTTTTGGTTGACACTTTAGCATGTTTTGTCTCAGATGCTGTTTGATTCAAGCTTTCTTTCTTACTGCTTATGTGATGCTACTTGGACATAGGATCAAGAGATATCGCATTATTTACTTTTGCATTTGAACACTTACATTATTGTTACTTCCATCATTGTAACGACATTTCATTTTCCGCTGCGTACTCTCAAAGATAATTTTATCATTTAGTATTGTTTTCGTTTATTATAATATGTTGGTTTGTTTGGTATTAAGTCACATTTCGCCCAGGCCCTAACTGGGGGTGTGACACTTAATAACAATTAATAAATAATAATAATAATAATATTAATAACAATAATAATAATAATGAAATAATAATAATAAGAGTATTAGTAATAACTACCTCAAAGGAGTAGCCTTAAAAATAAAAGAATGCCCAAGCCCGGGTTTGAACCCGCAACCTCCCGCTAACCTAATAACACGCCCATCCATCCCTCTGCTCAAACATTTATGTTTTAATTCCTACACCAATTCTATTTAACCCATATTATTTCCGCTGCTACTTCTTCTACAATATTCATTTCATCATCGTATAATCATTTAACATTATCATCATCTTTTATCATTACCACCATTATCATAGCATCAATTCACTGTATGTTATTATCCTAATCACATCATCAACTAATCGTGATCCTCATATTCAATGAACATAATCATCGTATTCAGTTTCATCATAAGATCACACTTATGATTTATCCCATTTAGAATGGGGTTCGGCCCAAATAGGAAATAGAGTATGGCAGTCCAACAGTGGTCCAACAATTCACGGCCCATTTATTTTGAATTGATCTAAATGGTTAGCCCAATTAATTGAGCTTTATGCTTCCACTTGGATATTAATTAATCCATCGTTACTAGACCCGGTTTATACTAGGAATACTTATACCTTTAAATAAGTTGAATGGGTGGGGTTATTTATTTTAGGGTTGCCGGCCACAACAGAAAGAAGGAACACGTACAAGCAGTTGAGTTGTAATCTTTTATGCGACTGTATATTCAATTTATAGCGGCTGCTTAACAGAAAAATTAAAAACGTAATAGCAGCAGCAGGAAAAACAAGTGGTTCGCGGTTTTGGGCTGTATCAGACAGAAAGATATAATGGCTGCAGGTTATAATTGTCGATGGTGATTTTGGTGATCGACAAGTAGCAAGAAAGAAGCAAAGGAGGTGGCGATCTTGGACCATTCAAACCGCTTGCAACAACCGAATAGCAACAACACCCATGTGGGTTTCGGTTTGGGTTGAAGTCGACGAGGTGGTGATTTGGGATTGCGAGCAGAAAAGAATAGTAGCTCGAAGTAACGACGTGCAGCAGCCTTTGATTATAACAATCTGAGAGATCGATGAAGGTGATCTAGAGTGCGGTTGTGGTGTGTTTGGCTTGATGATAACAGCACGAAAAAAAAAAAAATAGCAATAGTATGTTTTGATGGTTATGGTTATTGAGTGGAATTTTGTTGATTTTGTGGGTTGTTTACGACAGCGAATTAGAAATAGACTACACAGCATTCGAGCAGTAGCAGTAGCTGCAAAGAAGAAGTTGCAGCAGTGGTAGTTTGATGGAGGTGTTTGATGGCGGTTTTTCAACAAGAGAGAGATGGTAGTTTTATTAGGGTTATTCGAATAGCAGAAACAAAGGTTCGAGTTGCAGATGCTAGGTGTGGTCGATGTTGGTATGGTTATGGTGATGGTTTGATGATAGAGAATAACCCGGCTGTGGAACTAGGTGAGAAAGAAATATGGCCTAGTGGATTTAAGTTGCAAGTGAGTGATGATTTAGACCTTGCAAGTATTATGTATATATATATATATATAAACGAATAGATAGATAATATAAACGAATAGATAGATAGTATAGAAAGATGGAATAAGTCCAATTTAATTATAATAATACAGATATGTATATATTAACAAGAGATAGTGGAGAAGTTTGAAAACAAAAGCAATAATGAATTAGGAATCTTGCATATACAGTAATCAATCAATATGTTATGTAATGTAGAGATTAGATAGTGACTTAATATTTAAATATAATAATAATAATTAACATTTCATAAAAATTTAAACGTGTAGATGAGAACATAGCAGCCTAAGTTTTAGATTATAGTGCCGACACTTTTCTCGGGAAGAGTATCGTGCCCATTGCTAAACAGTTATTATATAAAAGTGTTCCTAAAAATCTCAAAATTTTAAATTAAGTCCATTTATTTATTCTGGTCATTAACTGTTTGAAACCTGATCAAAAAGGTTCGTCTAATATTTATTTTTGTTCCATTTAATATGTACGGAGTACTAACATTTAACCTAAAAAGGTAAAAAAATATATTTATCAAACCTAAAATCTTCGTAATCGATTTACAGTTCAACTTTTATTTTAAATCTTCATAAACATGTATTGGATCTATATGAACATTAAAGAAATGTCAACCGAATGTTTCTGACTTTTACTAATTAGGTCCGAAATCATTCATTTTCAATATACTATATATATATATATATATATATATATATATATATATATATATATATATATATATATATATATATATATATATATATATATATATCCATACATACATACATTTTAATTAACAAATTTTATTACATAAATGATAAATCTAATTATATATTTTTAAACAATAAATTTAATATTATTATATATTTACGAATAATATTCATATATATATATATATATATATATATATATATATATATATATATATACACAAAAAGTTGTTCATGAATCATCGGAATAGTCACAGGGTAAATGATTATGTTAAAATAGTTCGAAAATTTTGAGACTCAACATTTCAGACTTTGCATATCGTGTCGAAATCATATAAAGATTAAGTTTAAATTTGATCAAAAATTTCTGGGTCGTCACACACATCAACCACCTCCACCAGCTCACCGCAACCATCAACCTACTGCAACCGGCCACTTGGTTTCCGGCCAAAAAACTCCAGTTTTTCAAGGAAACTCCGGCGAAAAAAACTCGCAACCTGAGACAGAAGGAGAATCAAAGGGAGCGAAAGAAAAAACTCATGCAACGAAAATAAAAAAATTTTGAATCTATAACCAGATCTGAAAAATAAAAAGTTCCTTCTTTTCCACAAATCGAGTACAAAAAATTAGAAATTCCTAACCACGTGAGATTTGTAAACCGATTTTATTTTACAACTACATCATCTCAATTTGTTGGTCATTGAAATTGATTTAAACCAAACCCAAATATGTGCACTTGAAACAAACAACCCTTCGAGAACAGAATGAAATCAAGTCGACGACATGACACAATCAACAAAGAAGTCGGAAACCATCATCAGATATAAACCGGAAACCACCACTGGATTTGAACCAATGGCAACAACCACCGGAATTAAACCAATCGTAAAAAGATAAATGAAGCGGAGTGTAGTGGTGCGTTGGTGGTTGCTTGCCGGAAAACGAAGTGGGGTGTGGTAGTACGTTAATGGTTGTTCTGCGACTAAATCGTCACCAATCCACATCAACAAATATTGTTCACAATCACAGAAAAGATAAACGAAGTGGATTATAGCGGTTCCAGATTTTTGATATGTTTTTATTTTGATTTGGTAATTGGTGAATTCTAGGTTTTTGGTTATGGTGATAAATGAATTTTTGATAATAATAGGGGAGTTCAGTAAAGAATAAAGAAGAAGCCCTTAACACCAGCGGCCGGCGGCCAGCGGTAACGGCGGTGACAGCGCCAGACATGCGTTTGGTAGTGAAGGCAGAGATATATTTAACGTAAATTATGCATTAGGTTTATAGATAAATACGGAGTAATTTTTATATGGAATTTTTTTAAATGAGTTTAACAATTGGAAATAGGTTTCGCCTAATAACATTAAAAGTAAGTTTGGCCCAACAAAATTAAAAAACCTACATTCATTCATCTCTTTATATATTAAAGTAAACACACAATTTAGTGACAATTCTCAAAATTATTAAATCCTAGCCATTCAATTTGTTGACCACCTTTAATCCTAGCCATCCATTTCTAATTCCTCCCTTAATCACGTGACAATCCTTAGCATTAGATCTAATCAGACGAAATTAGCCCTAAGTAGAAAAAACACACGGCTTCCATACCAAAAATTAGGGGTGATTTTCTACTCATACCACAGATTCAATCGACACAAATCAATCGCACTGGTGAGTATTTCATCTTTTTTGTTTAGATTTTTAGGTTCTGTGATTCATATATTGCTTCGATCATTCTCTCATTTTCTTTTTGTATTCTCTTCGTTTAAGGTACATTCATCAACATATCAAAAATCTGATCATCTTCTTTTTGCTTCGATCATCTTCTTTTTGCTTCGATCAAAAATCTCTTTTCATCCAGGTACATTCATCGACACATCATTCATTCGATTAAATTTGATACAACTTTATGCGACTTGAATTTTCTGTAGATTCAAGTGTGAATGATTTGAAGGTGTAAGGATTCTTGTGTTTCGGTTTAGTCAGGTAAATTGTTCTAATAAATTATTTTAAGATTTTCGAAGCTTTTTTGTTGCACTCAAGGTGTTCGATTTAATGTCAGTGAGAATTTTAAAGGACTGTATTTTATTGTTGTGTGATTTGTAGTCCAAGCATTCTATCTTGTGGGTAACGGATTTTTCTATGTTTGAATGGATAGAGATCGACCAGAGGCTTGAGGTTTGTACTATCATGCTTAATTAAGAATTTTTCATACGACTATGGCAAAAATATTTTGTTTAAAACATATGAAATATAAATATGTACCTTAGCAGGTCCTTCATCATCCATTTATCGCCCCCGAACCTCGATAAATATTAACATTGTATTTATTGATGAATATTAACGTTGTATATAATTGGTTTAGGGTTGTTTTATGGCTGACCAACTAACTTTATTGTTGGAATCAAGTTCATTGTTTTTTTTTTCTTTCTTCAAACTAACTTGATATCTACAACCAAAAACTTGGTATGAGTGTTTAATGGGTCAACTTCACCCAACTAACATGACAATTACCCCACCTTTTTACAGATTGAATGCAAAGGATTAACGGAGAAAATATCAGGTCGGGTTCAAGTTGTTAGTTAAACGATGCCATATTTAATGTACATTAGTGTATTGCATATACGGATCCATCCAATGTAATTAAACATAAATATCGCTGAATATATATCAACAAATATGTTGATCCTTCATATCACTTTATTTGATCTTGAATCAAGCTTCCTAACAAAAATGATCAGGGGATGATTTGTATATGTTATAAATCTTCAAGTGCTATGGACTCGGGTACTGCGGACTATAGAAATTAAGCAGAAATATAGAAACTCATCGTTATGTATTTGATCTTTGTTAAGTAGTGTTTACTCATTCATTGTGTTGTGTTACCGATTTATAATGAATGTTTTTTAGGCTAATAAAAGTGGGCATTTTATTGGTAGTACTGAGATGAGTGGGACAGTATATTTCAACAAAGGCTTGGAGTATTGGCAACAAAATAATTGGATTGGTACATTATATCGAAAATGAAGAGCGGTTCTTGCCATGGTCAGTGTGTAGCATTTAGTTGTAGTTCAAATGATATAAATGTATTGTTTAATCCTTCCTCTCTCAAAGGATTTAGTGTGTAGCATTTAGTGTGTAGCATGTATTGTGTAACATTCTCGTTATTGCTACCGTCTCCATTAGTTGCTGGTATTTCTTCTGTAACTTTTTATATGCTTATAATTAGTAGATAGTTTTTTTGATTATATGGTTGTGGGTGAGGGTGATTTTGTTAACCTTAATCCTACATAGCGTTTTTTCATGCTAAAAGGGTTGACCTGGTTTATTATATGACAAGTATATAAGTTTCTATAGTGTTAACATGGCATTTTGTAGGTTAAAGATATTTATGATCGAGCAGATTATATTGTATCAATTACAACAGGTCACCAAAGTGCTCTTGATAGGGTTCTTGCTTCAATTCTGTTTTAAGGCCATGTATTTTTTTTTATATTTGTGTTTTCATTAGTTGAGATTTTGATGTTGTCAAAAGGAGGATTGATAATGTCGTTGTTGTCGTTGGCTACTGGTCTGTTAATCAGAAAGGTGATGAAACATGATTCATACAATGTTTGGACATGGTGTCTCGAGCTCGAACAATGTTGCAGAAAGGTTAATTAGAAAGGTTACATCAGTAGCAACAGAGTTGAGAAAAATGCATTCACAAAAGGTAATAATTGCCACCAGTATTAAACAAAAACTTTGCGTTACAGAACAAACTAACAATGTTGCAAAACAGTCTACATTGGTTACAGAAAGAGTATTGGACCACTCACGCCAGTCGGACAACAGCCAAAACGAAACGGGTATCGTCCTCATTAATCTAAGGTAACTTCTACATACAACCAGCTTTGTAAAAAAAAAAGGAGTTTACGGGTATGTATTTCTTCCTACATAAAAAATTGAAAAACATTGCAGCTCATATGGTTGCTGGCTGGTGTTTTGTTGTTTATGATATGTACCCAACCACTAGATACCAATTTTAGCATGTAATCTAGGATTGATTGCCTGTGACAAAAAATTAATACCAAATAAGATACTATACATTTACGAGTATTTTTAGTGAGTAATTATAGCTTGACCAAACGATGTGTTTGGTGTGATTTGTGAATTCATTCATTTAATGAGCTACTAAGCATCGTCCCATTTAGCCTTTTTTGTTTTGATATTTGGATTACTGGACGGAATCGAAAGCTTGGTTACATCAGTAGCAACAGAGTTGAGAAAGATGCATTCACAAAAGGTAATAATTGCCACCAGTATTAAACAAAAACTTTGCGTTACAGAACAAACTAACAATGTTGCAAAACAGTCTACATTGGTTACAGAAAGAGTATTGGACCACTCACGCCAATCGAACAACAGCCAAAACGAAACGGGTATCGTCCTCATTAATCTAAGGTAACTTCAACATATAACCAGCTTTGTTATTGGTTGGCGTTCTCAGGGAAGTTATTTTCCGAAGGTAATTTGCAGTACTTTTTTTGTGGAGTTTTTTTTTCTGTTTATTTTTTTTCATGCTATCTGTTGTTATTGGTTGTATTTTGGACACAAATATTGATTGATTGCTGTGTGTAAAAAAGGTTCAATTCATTGCTTGACTTTGGTTTGATACAATTTCAAAAGTTGGTATGTATGTCATTAGTGCACGAGAAAGGTATAACATAATCTAATGGTTATCTTTTATGTAAATGAGATGCTCTAATGAAAACATAATCTAATGGTTATCTTTTATGTAAATGAGATGCTCTAATGAACTACCTGCTATTATTATTTAACAGTGTAAGGGTATGATTAGTAATGATTAATGAAGTTCCCTCGAAGTTATTGTAACTGATATATTTGATAGCTATTCACTCAATAGGCGGATCATAGTTATCTTCAAGACGTTGGATACCAAAAGCGGTATAGTTTAACATGTCTTTTTTAAGTTGGCTTTCGATGTTGACATATTCTCTAATCTGTTGTTTTCACGAATGTATGTAGAATTGGGCACGAGAATTGTCAGGTGTGTTTAAGCTCTCCATAGATTACCAAATTGTAAGTTACTTTTACCTACATTTCGCATAACAATACTACTCTACATATTTACTTCAAAATTCATCTTTTGTTCGTGATTAAAGTGTATGTCAGCTGAAAAAATTGGATTTACTATATGTAGCTGCTGGATAAAGTTTTATAAGTGAGTGGAGGTGACATAATATATTCTGCTACATATATTTTTAACATTATGTGTGTTGGATATATCAACATATGTGTGTTTAAAGTATTAGTTGATCTTTCGATTTATATGGATAAAGTGTTTGGACATTTCTGATTACCAGCTAATAGAATTTCATTGTATAAGTTTCATTTTATAGCTCACTAAATATATAAAATCTACCCACACATCTCTACTGATATCTGATTGGTTCTTTACGTTTGTTCTATTTCCAGGTGTTTTAGTTCAGAATGCTACATAGAAGTGTCCGGCCACATGTTTATCAGTGAAATAGATGAATGTGAGTTGGTAGCTATGCATATGAGCTATAACTAATAACCAAAATGCTAAATATAAGTGCTTATCTATAAAATTTTTGTCGAGTCTAGGGGTACCATTCGGACCACATACGATGACAGCGTACTGTAACTGCCAAAAAAAAATATTCGAACAGTAGCAGCAAAGCGCTACGGGCCTCACTCCATTAAGGAGAAGACGCAAGAGATGAAATTTGGTTGAAGAAGATCAAAAAGTTAGTTAATTTGTACCACAAAAGCTTTTTCTATTTCTTTTACTTCCAATTTGGTAGTTGCATATGAGCTGAGATATACACTTCTATTGAAGGCCCTGAGATGGTAAACTGGTGAGTGCCATAATGGGTAGATTTTATTTAGAGATGACATAAAGTTAAACTTGGGTACATGTCATAATGGGTAACTTTATGGTCAAAATAGGTAACTTTGGTACATGTCAAAATGGGTAACTTTGGTACATGTCAAAATGGGTAACTTAAAGTGCCTGAACTGGCTTTATAACATTGTCTTCTTCTTCCCGTTAGACATCTTCAAATTCATCATTCGTTACGGTTTGAGTGGCAAGGTCTGAGACAATATGCTTAAAAAACGGGCAAGTTCATTTTCGTTATTGAATCTTTTTAATCTAATTTGTTGATACTTCATCTGTTGTTTTAATAAATGACACACTTATGTATGCATTTTTTACTGCTGCTTTTACCATCAAAAAGCACTATGGGCGTGGTGAGGGGGAATCTCAATGGGCCACAGATTAACGTATCTTGCACGGTTGCAAGGATCAAATGCAAACGAGATCTTGAGAGACAAGAGTGACTATAGAGAGTTATCGGAACTTGAAGAACAAGCAAAGAGACGCGCTGAGGTGGCTAGGTAAGTTTCTAAGTAGTTGAACTATCCATTTTGATTGTATCATTTAAAATGTCAAAATGGGACATGAAAACAAACTAAACCCATTATACTTCTAAATTGTAAGCTCATAATGGTATTTTTATCCATAATTGTATTTCTAAATTTTCAAACTATTATAGTCTGAACAAGAATTAATTTCAAATTTCTACTCAAGAGTCGATAATTACTCTTTGATATCTAGAGTTGACGAACTGATTGGGTTGTGGAATGGTAAAATTGGTGATCTCTTGCACAAATAGATCATTTGAAACACTTTGTATCCAGAATTCTATTATATGAATTATAGGGAATATATGTTGATCAGGTATATATTTATTATACTTTTACAAATTAAAGATTTGTTTCTTTTTTTAATTTTATTTTCTTATGCTAATTAATTAGACAATGATGATTTTAAATTTAGTTAATTGTATGTCTGCTTTTTGAGAGGTCTGATTATGATTTGATTTAACTGAACTTGTGACAATGTGTTTACTTTCTTGAAACCGTTATTAGTTGTTAGAGTATGACAAAGGAATGTCTGCAAGGGCTGTCAAACTGGGTATAAATTAGTCTTTTTGAAATGGGTCGGGTCCCAAAACACGATTTAGTTAGGATGTATAAAATTTATACCTGATCATGTGTTGTATTTAGTCTTTTTAAAATGGGTCGGGTCCCAAAACCCAATTTAGTTAGGATGTATAAAATATATACATGCTCATGTGTTTTATCATATACTGTTAAAGTGTTTGCATTATTCAAATTGACTATTACTTTTTAGCCTCTGCTAAAAGTTTCTAAAGATACTTCAAAAAGTTATTTTCTACAAAAGTTGATGATGATGATATAAATCTTCATGCAGAGGACTCATCAACAGAAGGGTTTCAAGAAGCCATTAATTTGCTGTAATAGAATCTCAAGAAAATGCATTGGAACAACGGGTAATAAACGTATATGCTTATTATACTAATTCATTTTTGGATGTGTGTAATGGGTTAGGCTGCTAATATTATTTTCATAGTGAACTGTGAATTTTTTTGATAATAAGATCAATAATGCGTTAAGCTACTTGTGAACAAGTAAAGTTTGATGACTGTCACAAAAAAACTACAAAATGTGATTGGGCAAATTATAATTATAATGAAATTGTTTGATAAACTGTTTGAAGCTTTCTCTTGCTAAATGTTTATTTCCATCAAATGCTTTGTAAATGTGTTATGTGTTGACTTCGTTAAGTTTGTGCCGACGAAAGAGTTAAAGACGGTTGACCTTAGCCCTTTCAAATATTCAATTGTATAGATTATGATGGTCATGAGTCGAGGAAAGTACATACATTGGATACAGAACAACTAACATAACTACTTACATTAAATACAATAATTATAAACATTATTTCTTTACAAACACTCACATAGCCCCGCGAATTCGCGGGTCCTCCACTAGTTTTGTATTAACATTACACCATATTTTATCTTTCTTTTTTCTTAACAAGCAAAATGCAAGCCTCCGTAGTTTTTTTACCTTCTTTTTCATCTCTTTAATTTTTTTACGCTTAATAAACCGAACAAGTTAAGCGATCAAAACCGCCCTTTCAATTAACCGATCAAAACAATACCGCAGCGAAGCGCGGATCTTTTTACTCGTTATTTTCTAAATCAATATCTATATATACTCCGTAGTCTATCATTTTAATATTTAAATATTTAAATATTTTGTTTGTCTTTTTTTTCTTTTTCAGAATCTATAAAAAATAATAATTAATAATAAAAAATATTAATAAATAAAATAAAAAATGAACACTGAAATTAACACTGAGGACACATCCATCCATGTCACTGTCAGTCAATTTTGACTTCCATTTTTGATACTAAAAAATGGACACCAAAATGGATACGACACTACTCTTAGAGAGGTCCCAATCATGACAACATTTCCTCCAGGAATAGCCAACCATTCAACGTCACATCATCACTTCCATCACACTTCCTTCACAGGACTAAATACTTCCAACAATTACACTCCTTTCTCACAATATTGGGACCCACATTTGTTTATTTTAACTAAATTAAAATTACTTTTATTATTGTTAATATTAAAAGAATTATTAAATTTTATATTACATTTAATTTAAAATTTTAAAATTAAATTGATTAAATATTAAATATTACTACATTAAGGCCACTCCTTATCGTAACTAAACTATTCATCCTCTTAACATTTCACATCAGCGTCACATCAACACCAATATCCTATAACTAACTCATAACTAAACACTCCCTATCATGACTAAAACAATACTCCTCTTAATATACAACGTACAAGCAATAAAGCATCAAGTTCAACAATAAAAACCCACTGAGACCCACAATTACTATAACTATCTCTCTTTCTTCCGTTAAATTCATGGTGAAATCCTATAACTAAAACCTATAATGAATTGGTGCTTATGGCACCAAACGGGTAATGAATGCCACATGAGCTTATAACGACGGGTAACGTATCTGTAGGGTGTGGTCTAACTATTAGACAAAAAAATGAATAGTAACCAGGGGCATTTTCGTCCTTTCACCTTTTTTTTTTTTACTTTTTCCTTCCTTTTTCCAAATAAAGCCCCCAACATTTTTTTTAAAAAAAACCGACCCCCCAAACAGAGGGGTAAAGTGTCAAATAACTATTTTTATAAAAAATTACTATATTAAATATTAGACAAAAATGGTGAATAGTAACCAGTAGCATTTTCATCCGTTCACTTTTTTTTTTACTTTTTCATTCCTTTTTCCAAATAAAGCCCCCCAACTTTTTTAAAAAAAAAAAAAACGACCCCCCAAACAGGAGGGGTAAAGTGTCAAATAACTATTTTTATAAAAAATCTTAACTAAACTCCACCCAAATATTCAACGTGTTATATCTTCTCGCTCACAAAGAGTTAAATTTTTCCGACAACATCGTTAAACTCGAAATAATTTTTGGAACACAATGTCACTAACTATAGGTAAAACGGACGTTTTTTAAAAAAAGATAAATATTTGACGTATTTTTCATACACATTGATTTTGCGTTAAATTTTTAAAAGTCGACAATTACATGGCGAAACGTGGAGATGTAAAATAACATTTAAATCTTTGACGGGTTATACCTTTTAGTTTGACTCGAGTTGCGCTTCAACGACATGATCGTTAGCCACGAAATAATTTTACAAACTAAACACAATAAAATACATTGAAAATCGAACCCCCGACGCGAAGCGAGGGTTCGATAACTAGTTAACTCTAAAAAGATAAAATATAAAATATAGTGGTACCTGTATATGCAGTATTATTGCAAGATTCGTGTTGATGTTAATATATGGGACCAACAATTAATAAAAAATTAAAAATACACCCAATATTCATCTTCTCTTCTTCATTTCACCATTCATTTTTTCCAGATAATTTCTCACTCACTCTCTTCTTCTTCTTCCTTTAAAATTAAATATAAAACATAAATTACAAAAAAAAGAAAAGAAAAGAAAACAATAACATCTCCGTCCACAGATCTGATTGAAATAGGCGAAGAGGAGGGCGGAAGAGGCTGGACTGCCTGTGGGCGGCACCTGGGCTGTGGTCGTGACATTGGCGCCCAGCTGGACGAGGTTGGGAGCGCTATTATTAAAAGATAAAAATTAAATTTTGATAAGATAGTGAAAGCTTGTTATACAAACAGACTCTAACTCTATCACAGATAAAAATGACCTAATTATAAATTCTATCTTATAAACGTCTTAAATTAGATCCTCAAACCACACACTGGTTGAAAGCTCGGATGTGATCACGAGAATATCAATTAGCCTACACAAAGTTAAACATCGAAGTGCTTATTCGTTATACACGCAGTTAAAATGATGTTAATAGACTTGTTGACCGCAGAAGTTGTTGACCGTTGAAATTTGAACCCTAATCCTGATTTGTAGTCGATCCATGGTCAATTTTCACTCCCAAAACCCTAACATCTCACTTCCTCTATCGGATTCGATTATGATTCAGCCGTTCAACTCTTCACGAGAGTTTATGTTTCAGAATTCGCCTCTTTGTTGAGGTAATTTCGATCCAAATTTACCTGGTTACTGCAAAGCAATTAATTTTTTTTTTTTTTTTTGGTATCTAAGTTTAAGGTTATGATGTTTTCTATTTTAAGATCGTATATAATCACTTTGAGCTATAGAGATGATGTCATATGCCTCATCAAGTTTCAATATGTTATGATGTTTCCATATTTATAGATCGTACATAATCATTGTGAGCTGTAGAGATGATGTCTTATACATAATCATCATCGTCAACATCATCTAAGACAAGAGTTTCAAACGGTTATGATATTTTCATAATTATAGATCGTACATGATCATACTGAGCTGTAGACTGTAGAGATGATGTCATATGAACCATCATCAGCATCATCTTCAATTACAATTTCTAAAGGTTATGATGTTTTTTTGAGCTTTCGAGGGGAGGACACTCGTACTGGTTTCACTAGCCATTTGTATGATGCTTTAATCCGCAAACACATCAGAACCTACCAAGATGATAAGTCACTAGAAATTGGGAATTTTATTGCTCCTGAGCTCCTACGCGCTATAGAAGCATCAAAATTTGCCATAGTGGTTTTATCGCCCCATTTTGCAACATCAAAATGGTGTTTGGAGGAAATCGTTAAGATTGTTGATTGTAGGGAGTTAGGCAAGCTGGTTGTTATTCCTGTTTTTTACCATGTGTCTCCCTCGGATGTACGCCTTCAAAGAGGCTGTTACGTACAAGGCTTCACTAATCATGAAGTAAATCCTGAAATTCCACCTCAGAAGGTGGAAACTTGGAAAGCGGCTTTCAAAAAGTTGGGTGATATCTCGGGATATCACGTGACACAACATAGGTACTCGTCTTATTTCTTCTTTTTCATTTCTGTATGGATTGGATTCTTTCCTGTATATGATTGGATTAATCTTCTAGCATAGGGAGTAAAGTATGACGTACAATTGGTTACATCGTACTCGTAATTCAGACACTAAACTTCAATTTAAGTTCTATACTTCTATATGGGGTTTTCAATCCAAATTATAGATGTATGATTGTTTAATAGCCAAATACCCCAAAAAGGTAATATAAAATACTGAAATTCCCAATAATGGTTACAATTCCCACTCGTCTTTTTGGGCTATTTGTCCTTATTGGAATGTAGAAACTTTCATAATTAAATCAGTGGACATATATAAATGATGAACTTGGATGTTATTTCATTGTTTATAGTCTGTTTTTCTCTCCACCAAAGTAGATAACAGTAAAGATTCCTTTGATTCAACTAGCACTATCTTTCTATCGACCAATCTCATGTCTAGTTATATACCTGCAGGAAAGAATCAGAGGTTGTAAATGAAATTGTAAAAAAAATCTTCACGGACATGCAAGTTACCTTACCAACGTCTCTTCCTGATGGCCTGGTGGGAATCGAATCACGATTAAATGAGGTGAAGAGAATTTTAAATATGGAATCTTCTGAAGTTCGTTTTATAGGGATTTGTGGGATGAGTGGAGTTGGAAAAACTACTCTTGCTGAAGTTGTTTATGAGGCTATTCAAAATGAATTTCAAGAAAGTAGCTTTATTGAAAACATCAAAGACATTTCCAAGGAACGTAATACAGATTTATGCAAGCTCCAGCAAAAACTCCTTGATGACATTTTGAAAGGGGAAAGTGTACCTGTACGAAGTGTTAAGCATGGACAAACTTTGTTGAAGACGAAGCTACGTGATTTGAAGGTTATAATTGTTTTGGATGATGTTAATCATGAAGACCAATTAACGTATTTGGCTGGGGGACGTGAATGGTTTGGAAATGGCAGCAGAATCATAATAACCACAACAAATACAGACTTGCTGAATCCACATAGAATAAATGCAACATATGTTTGTGAGGAATTGGAAGGTGATGAAGCTCTTAGTCTCTTTTGTCAGTCAGCATTTGGAGGACATCCTACAAATGGTTATGACAACTTGTCGAAAGATATTGTGAAGCTTGCTGGTGGTCTTCCGCTAGCTCTTAATGTTTACGGTTCTCTATTATGTGGAAAAGAAGAAAGATATTGGAAAGAGATATTGAAGAAATTTCAAGAATATCCACATAAAAAAGTGGTTGAAAGACTTGAAATAGGTTATGCTAGGCTAGATAAAGATGAGCAGGATACATTCAGATATATTGCGTGTTTCTTGAAAGGGAGAGACAAAGATTTGATAAAAGATATACTAACAGATATTGGTTTGTACCCTGAGTGTGGAATCGCTGATCTTATCAACAAGTTTCTTATAACTTATAATCATGACGATAGCATCTGGATGCATGATCTTCTCCAACAAATGTGCTGGGAAATTCTTCGTAAGGACTCAGAGAGAGACAATGGGAAGTACATTGCAATCAAACGTCGTCAAGATATTGTAGATATCCTTACATACAGACCAAAGGTTGTGTAATGTTTTTTTTACATAATGCATGAAGAATTATTATTGTATTAAGATATTTAAAAAATCTTATTAGTATGAATAACTCACTTGACGATCACTGTAATAGTATTTTTTTTTTTGTTGACCTAATATGCAACTCTTTGGCACACTGAAGTTTGCAACACATATTTTTTGTCTTAACTCGTCTGTTTCTATGCTTGTTTATACCAGGGGATGAGAACAATCGAAATCATCAACCAGGAGCCATGTAAGGTTGAAGAGGAAGTTTTCTTTGATGATCCTAAATGTTTCTCTAAGATGTTGAAACTCAGATTTTTAAGGATTAGTAATATACGATTCTCTCAAGGTCTTAACTATCTTTCCAATGATCTCCGGATTCTGGAATGGTATGGATGTTCTTTGAAGTCGTTGCCTTCAACTTTTGCACCCAAACATATTTTTGAACTTGATATGTCTTGCAGCCAACTTGAAACACTTTGGGAGAAAGATCTGGTAAGAATGGTCATCTAATTCAATATTCATTGCACGTTTTTATCAATAGAGTATATACAAGCTAGAAATCTGAAAATTTTCTTCTCACTTGACAGGATCTGCCTAATTTGACATCTATTAACCTCAGTTTTTCTACGAATTTGATTAAAATTCCAGACTTGACATCAACCCCGAAACTATTGATATTAAATCTTGAAGGCTGCACAAATGTGAAAGAGCTTCATGATTCGGTTCTTGTTCAGAAAAGGCTACAATACTTGAATCTGAAAGGGTGTGAGCTTCTTCAAAACCTTGGTGGGTGCATTATGGAAATGGATTCTCTTGAGACACTTATTTTATCTGGCTGCTCTAATCTCGATTATATTCCTGAATTTGGACTGAACATGAAACACTTGGAGCATCTGTACGTGAATGGAACTAACATCAAGAAATTGCCAGAAAGTTTGGGGAAAATGTGTAATTTGAGGAAGATTGATGTGAGTGAAACTTCAATAGAAGAGATACCCTCTTCCACGCATCAGCTGAAGAAGTTAAGATTCCTACATGTTCACAGATGCATGCTTTTATCCCCATGCAGAGGTTTTCTGTATACAAATCTGGATACAGTATCATATATACGAGAAATTGATTTAAGTTATTGTAATCTATCTGCTGTGCCTGAAGGTATTGGTTTGTTGTATCGTTTAGTAAGGCTGGATCTTTCTGGAAATGATTTTGTTTTACTGCCAGCAAGTATCAGTCTCCTTTCAAATCTTAAAATGCTTTATCTGAATAATTGTAAGAGGCTCCAGTCATTACCAAAGCTTTCCATAGTAAACGAGGAGTCACTCTATGGACTTCAGATCAGATTTAATTACTATATTTCAGGAGAAGTGGTAGACTTTTCTAGGTTTAATGCCTCAAGCGACAATGGTAGTCCAACGGTGTCTTGTTTCAACTGCCCAAGACTAGCAGAGAATGAAAGCGGTAGTTATCTGGTGGACAGAATATTGAATAGTTATCTTCAGGTTTCTCTCTCTCTCTCTCTCTCTCTCTCTCTCTCTCTCTCTCTCTTCAGAATACATAAGTTTTGAACCATTAGTAACAGACTCAGCTGTTTCTTTGAACAGTTACGAACGAATTACTGGATTACACCAGCAGCTGTATTTGAGATAGTTGGGGCGGGAAGCAAGATTCCATCAAGCTTTAAACTGATAACATCTGCTGTAAATGTGATCCTCGAAGGCCCATGGATTGGGGTGGCTATATGTGCTGTTATTGCCGTCCACCAAATTGATGCTTCTATGGACGCCGCCAAATACACAGTAACAGCTCATATCCATGTTGGAGAAAAACATTGGATGATTCCCTTTCCCATAAGTTTTTTGATGGCAAGTGTGGAGGAGAACCAATTGGTTTTTTACTGGACAGATTCTGATGACTTACTACGGATTGTAGATTCTCGCCAAGAGAACAACTTTGGTTTCTCATTTAGCGTTGAGCCAGGTGTTGAGTAAAATCTTTCTTTAGATACATAATTTTAAATATCTAGACACGTAATGACAGAATAAGAGTGAAAACTATCTTTGTGCTTTGATATGCAACTACATATAGGTGGTTTTGAATTTATGAATATTTATTGTTATCATCTTTACCCTCAAGTTGTTGTCAAGTCTTGATGCTCGGTGTGCTCCTTCCCATCTGCATGAAATTTACTAAGACCTGTTGATCTCTTAGCTTGAAAGTTGAACCTTCAACTTTGGCTTCCGTTGACTTGGTCTTTCTTTCTTCAGAAATAAGGGGGTGTTTGATGTTGTTTATTTAAGCACTTACCCGCTTATATAGTTATTTATTTGCCTATTTTGACAGCGCATAATCTCTTATAAAAACTGCTTATCTACTTTTTTCTTAACGAGTAAGCTCTTAAAATTACCATGTTAAAACCTACTTATTTTTTAGGAATATAAGTACTTGTATATAAGCAATCCAAACATCCGTCACCTAACCGTGCGGGTGCAACGTGTGCATGGCGAGCAATATCAGAAATCCATATTTTCCTTCCATTTTATGCCCCCCATTCGTTTGCTTCTTTTTTCTATTCAAATCCTGAATTGATTTGATTGATGCAGATGGTAATGTGGAGGTTACAAAGTTTGGAGTTCGTTTTATACGTGAGGAAGACATATTTGAACATGAAGATTCTGCTAGTGACGTCGCAAACTTTCTGTTTAAATCTAGTCATAAAGTGCGATGGTCTAGAGGTACCCGTGAAGCTGTTACAGACCACCATCGCCATTCCTGTCATTCGGCCATGAGGACGATAAAATTTCTTTTTGAATGCCGAAAAGAACTTTATTCCTTGGATGACATCCATAAAATCCTTAAATGTCTAAGTGAAATCACCCAACATGTTTTTGTTGAATGCAAAAAAGAGTGGAGACACGCACAGTTAATTACTCTAGTTTATGACTATTATCGAATCAGTCAAGGAATCTCTCAACTTTACAAAGAGTTTGTGGTGTTGCTCAAAAACGTATCGTATGGCTGGTTGAGTCTAACCTTTGCATTGGAGCAAATGGTGGCAAAAGGCAGAACAGACGATTGTACTTATCAAGAGATGATAAAACAGCTTAATGATCTTGAAGCTGCTGAATGTGTTAGATTTTCTGATAGTTTTATCAAGTTGTTGGCTTATATCTGTAAGCAAATATTTGATTATTCAGGACATCTGAAAAAAAATAATATCCAAAAAGTAAATAAAGAGTTCGATTTATTCATGACATTGACGCAAGTGTCAAGCATAACACTTGCAGGAGTTGACCGTATTCTGGGCGCATACGCGATCAAAGATATGTTGGATGATACTACGACTTTGGATACAGATTCTTTCACATTGGGAGATGAGACAACGAACAAGTTGAGTGAGCAACAACATACAACAACATTTTCATCATATCTTTTTGGTTCATTGAAAAAACAAAGAGGGGAGGCTGGTGAGGCGCGTGTATCATGTTTAGTAAATGGATGTGCAGCAGACCTTAACAGTTGCACAGAGTATCATCGGCGCCATAGAGTTTGTAAAACTCATTCTAAGTCACGTGTTGTCACAATAAATGGCAAAGAACAAAGGTTTTGCCAGCAATGCAGTAGGTATGCTAACTTGGCTGCTAATATTGTGTTTACTTGACAACAAAGATAAGGAAGGGTCTTTTCAACTGGTTTTATCTATAATTATTTAAATGTCTGATGTCTATGGTTTTACCCAATTGAATTTATTTGATAGATTCCATTCACTTGGTGAGTTTGATAAATTGAAGAGGAGTTGCAGAAAGCGTCTTGATGGGCACAACAGGTTTAGTAGGAGCCTGAGGAGACAATCCCTGTATTGGAATGATGGGAGCTCGTTCACTAATCATCAAGGTTTGTGAATTGATTCTCAGAATTTGGAATAAAACAAATTCGTGATTACCAAGTTTTTTTTTAAATAATTTTTAGACTAGTTAAACATGATGTTGATTGTTTATTTATAATGCAGTTGATAGGAGTGAAAACCGTTTGGCTGGACGTTTTGGAAGAGGATTCAGGATCTTGGATTTCTATGATAATGCAGTTCTTGTACAAGAGTTGAAGATGAAGATGGGTCGACTTAATTCTTTTACAAATGAGGGTGAGGTGGAGATGATGACTGTGATAGATAAGCTTCATAACAAGACGGATGACTTGGCAAAGACTATCGAGGATATGAGTATTCATGCTTGTAAATTCAGTCATGATGTAGTGGAGGCAGGAGTAACCTTGAATCAATTTATTGCAGGAGGTAGTTTACAGGTGACTCAGTTTGGAGTTCAATTTGTGTTTGATGAAGAGGCAAATTGTGCAAATTCTATGTGTGAGGAGGCAATGACCATTCTGTTTCGTGCTGTTTCATCTCTTCCTACTGATCTGCGGTGGTATATACGTGCTTGTGAAGCAGCTGATTCAAGCCTCCTCTCATGTCATTCAACCATCATCCATGACAACACACGCAATATAATAAATTTCATTACGGTAGGACGGGCAACGTCCGTGCATCAGATCCATGAAATCGTTAATTGTGTACTTGGAAACAACCTAGAAGCTTTCAAGGTCTTAAGTGAGTGCAAGGAAGAATGGAGGCTGCGTGCACCATTATTTTCGATGGTAACTAGCTACTATGATGTATGCCGTGAAACCTGCCGACTTTACAATGATTTTGTAATGCTGCTGAAAGATGTATCTGATGGCTTGTTGAGTCTAAAGTTAGAGGTGGAGCAAATTCGGGTGAAGATCAAAGAGGAAAAATACACCTATAAAGAGATGCTACAGCACCTCAATGGTATCAAAACAACTGCTACATATATTTGCTTTTCTGGTAACATTGTCAAGTCATTTGCGCATGTATGTACCCAAACAGTTACTTTTGCAAGTTTGTTCGATGAAGTAATTCAGGAGTTTACGTCGGTGAAGATATTAGCACAAGTTTCAAGCGGATTGGTTGCAGGTGTTTTTAGTATAATGTGTGCTTTAATGGTTGGCTACTTTGTAACGGAAGGAAGACAAGACGACTTAGAGTCTGTGTGGTTACATTTAATCCGAACTTTTTCATTGAGTGGTTTCTTAAGCATGTGTGACCGGCTGGTTACGAGTTATAAAAGCTGGTCGATAGGTGAATTTAGTGACATAGATTCTCATCTAGGTGGATTGAAGTTTAACTTGGCAAAGCTTACTTATTTCACTGAAGAACATACGGTGGTGGTTATCGATGAACTAAATTCACTCATGACGAAGATAGATAACATCATGGTGAGTATTGAATATGAGAGTATCCATGCTCATAAATATAAGCTTGATATAATGGAGGCAGGAACAAGTTTGGGAATTTGGGAATAATAAACCAGTAAGCCACAGGCACAGTTAAATGAGTCTCTGCCTGTCAATCGGAAATACTCGTGCTAGACAACTTCAAAATTGTTTACAGTCAATTGTGTGCTAGACAACTTCATTTTTATTTATTTATTTATCAGAACGAGGCTTTTCTTGATATATTTTACTATAGTCTTAAAACTTTGTGTAATGTATTTATTCGTCATTATTTTTATAGAATCCTTATAAAAATTAACACGTTTTTATGAATATTGTTTGGAGTTAACGAGTTGTAATCAGGAGAAAACATGGATACGATTGAGATCCAAGGAGCTCTTCTCAGCCATTGGATCATTTTTGATCAATGAAGATAGAAATCGAACTCTTGTAAATATTCAGTTAGTCAATCAAATGTGATTGAGTTTTATGATAATACATTATGTGATCAGTATTTTGTTGTCAAGTAATCTTTGATATGAATGATAATCACATGTGACTTACTATGCAATAACTTATTCAATCGCTATAATTTATGCAATTTGTTTGTTGTAAATGACTATAACTATATGCAATTTATTTGTGATTGTTTTGTTATTCAATAACATGTGATTGTTTTCTTATTGAATCACATGTGGTGTTTCAAAGCCTGGTACAACAGAAATACAAAATTCACCCGTTGGGAATTACAAAGGATGTGCAAATGATAAGCGTCTGATGAGTGAAAAGATAAGGGAATAAAGGAAAGCAAAAAGAGAAAGAGTCGTTGCGGTAAATGTGGAGGTTCGAATCACAATTCCAGGACTTGTAAGAAAAAAACAAAAAACAGAAGAACAACGGGACACTGAATATACTGCATAAATCTGATGTTACTATTAAATTAGTCAAACATTTTTTATTTTATTTTTATTTTCGTACAATTGTGAATTCTGATGTTATCTTATTATGTTTGTTATTTTCATACAATTGTTGGAATCATTTTGTTAGAATCATTTTGAAGTTAATGACATGAATTCTGATGTTATCTTTCTATGTTTATTAATGTACAATCACATGTGATTGATATTCAGAATCACAGGTGATTAGGCATGCAGAATCACAAGTGATTAGGCATACAGAATCACAAGTGAATATGTAATTTACAAAGATAAGCAAATGACATATGATTCACTTATTGGCACTTGTACCTCAGAAAATGTTTGCTTTACATTTTTTATGTTTGTTATTCTCATAAAATTGTGATAAAGAGGTGTTGCAATAAAAATTATGGTGATTGCAATGCATAATCACAAGTGATTGGAATGCTAAATCACATGTGATTGTAAATGTATCATCACAAGTGATTGGCTTGCAAAAAACTGTAGATGTTCAATAAACCATAGTAGATAATAAATAAGCGATTGAAATCACAAGTGATTGATAAAAATCACAAGTGATTGACAAAATCACATGTGATTGTTCACTAAAATTTACCGTACTAGCTACTATAACATTTACCATTCAACAAATAAAAACTTGATCAACCATCAAACAAAATAAAAACCATTAACCCATATTAGATAATCGACCATGAACAAATAAAAACCATCAAACATAGTAGTTACCATTCAACAAAAACATATATGTGTTAAAAATATCGTGTAACAAATAACATATTTGGTAAGACATAAAATGTAACCTCAACAAAATACAAACTGTTTTCTTTCCACAAAAACACTTCACTTCGATTTTTCTAAGTGCTCCTCTGATTTTGCAACACGTTCGACTCTTGATTTTTTTGCGCTCACAAAAACATTCCTATAGTCTTCTTTCGGATGAAGTTTGTTGAATTCTTTTGTATCTCGAATTATCTTCTTGGCATGCTGATTTAGAGAATGTGTTAAAATCTTTGCTGCATACCTAACTCTCAACTTCCTCAGCTGATTTCTTTGATCCAACGATTCAGGAGCCAATTCCTCCGTTCAATCCTTCTCGGTTGTGGCTTTAAATCTTTCCATGTGGTACATGGCAAAAACACCACAATCTACAACATTGTCTCTTGTTGTCCATGTGATAGGTCAGATCATGTTGAGATTGAGAGAAATGATAAGATAAAGAGAGATTCGGTATGTAAGCATGAGACTCGGTATTAGAGAGAATCGGTACAATTACATTCCACAGCTTCTAGAACTCGATTACAATGCAATGGCTATCTAATTAGGACTACTTAGGTTCCTTATATAGCCCTCTTCTAAGGAACCTTCATTTAAGCTTATTTTCACATTAACACTATACAACTTCGGGGTCCTAACAATCTCCCCCTTAGTGTTAAATGTGAACTTTACAACATAATCCTATTTTGAAATCTTGAGAGGTCCAAACGTTAGTTTCCATCGTGTGCCATCTGGTTTCGAAACTTCTACTTGATTTTCTGAAACTTGTTTAGAAGGTTTCCAGACACCCCACGCTTTTCTTGGATCTCCCTCATATAATGGATATTCATCCATTTCCTTGAAATATCTTCTCTTTCTCTGTCCACGAAGTATCTCAAACTGTCTTGTACGAACTCGGAGTTTCAGACGATCTCTTATATGCTTTATGAATTCTCCAAGACCCATTATCATGTTAATGTCATGGAACTTGCTTTGATGAATCTTAAGATACTTCAGTGCAGCCTTAAGTGTTCCATCTGAATATTTGTTCAGCTCTTCAGTACGAATGAACACCTTTTCTTTTTGAGAATTTACAAAAACAAACTCTTCGGGTTCGAATTGCATTTGAAACATCCTCATATCCTTCAGTCCCTCCGTAAATTGATTCGGACACGTAATTCGAATCTTTTTCCTTTTTGCTTCGAGACCTATTTGAAAATCTTCACGTCTCATCAGTTCAATTGTCTCCATCATGTATCTTTTCACAGCTTCCAAAGATTGAGCCTTAGCAAAAGGTCGAATGATGATGATACTGAGGTAGTTGTAGATGTGAATGATGTCAAGCATGTCAAGATTATGAAAATATGCTTCTGTGAACTTGTACTCTTTCTCATCTTCTCTAATAACGTGGAACTGACTGATGACGTCTTTCTTTTCGCTTATCTCTACTCCGACTCGAGTAATATTCAACACTTCTGAAATACGATATTTTCTTTGAAGCCACAAATCATCTTCATCTTTGTTGATATGTTTTCTCCACATAAACTCATACCAATTCCTTTCACTTGCTGGAAGCAATCGTGAACCTATATAAGTAAACCTTTTACTCCTTGGTAATTCATTGATGCGGAAGATCTTGTAAGCATTTTCCTCGATGAATGTGTTTCGTAACGTTATAAAATCATGTTCTACTCCCAACAATAATCTTTGCTCCTGATTCTTAAAGAATATTCCATGATTGTATTTGAATCTGGAATTCACTGTTTCACTTGATGTAGGTGTACCAGAAGTTGAACTTTCATTAGCATTTGTTGGATTTGAACTCGATGAGGGTGTAGAATTTGATGAATGACCAGTAGGATTTTTTGCATCATCATCTTCAATATGATCAAAGATCTCATCTTCATTTGGATTAACATAAAGATTATCTTCATCGTCATCAGAAGAATCCATTTCATCATCACTTTCTATTACTGGTTCAGGATTCTCTTCATCTACAATCTCTACATCTTCCGGAATTGAAGATACTGATGATAACTTGCTTAGAATGACAAATCCATCGTCATCCGTCTCTTCAAGATAGAAATCACTCAAGTTCAAATCCTCATCTACCAGTCCACTATCAGCCTCATTATGAACAATTGGAATTATAACTTGCTCAGGCTCCTTATCATCAATTTCATCATGTGTAGAAACCATTTCTGATTCCATCTGAACTTGTTGAGCTTGTGAAGCTGATGAAGACCTTACACCACCACCCTTAGTTGAAATGTTTACCGTTAGATATTCTACATCTACTCATATCTCCCCCTCATGGCTATTCTGAGGATCAGAATTGTCATGTTCATCATCACGGTGAGGACTCAACGGAGAAGAGCAGGAATTAAGTGGATATCGAACACGAGCACAAAAAAATGCTTGAAGCGAAGTGCGTCGAAGAACATCTAGATTGACTCTAGAAAACATACGACTGAAATATTCTTGCTCCAAAGCATCATAGAAAAGTGGTAAACGAGAAGGTGATGGTGGAAAAGTAACAATAGGAACACCAGCAGCAGCAACTGTTGAAGGCGATGTAGGTGGAAGTGTTTGAGTTGCTGTGAGGGCAGGTAAGGATGATTGTGCGATATTATTCTTATATGTAGGGATGTACATACTACTAGTCAGATTCGTGATATCCCCTTCTGATGGAGGTTGGGTAACAACCGGAGTTGTCACCGGCGAAGTTTCTTTCGAAGCATCCGCCTCCATGACTTTGGTCTCATGGGACTCTGATAGAGTAGTAGAACTACCCGTCTGTTTAGTTCTCGCAGAGATATTGCTATCGCCGACTCCTGAAATCATTGATATACCATGAGGTGGCACATCTCTTTCAGTTAAAGACTCTTCCTCCAGACCCTGAGATTCAGAATCCGGAAGAGAAGTGGTTTGAACCAATGGATCACTTTCATGAAGCAAGGGAACAGTCTGCTGGAAGTCTGATAAATATCCCGAAGGATTGTCATGTTGACTCATTTTCATGGGACGCGGCAGATCTTCCTCATCAAGATAAGCCGGACCTCGAGACCCTGTTGTACATTGAAGTACAGGAGGATTTCCAGCCGATACGCAGGGTGCCTTTTCAAGATTTTTCGGCTCCCCTTTGGCCGTTCTGGACTTCAATGATTGAGTTTCCTCAATCGATTGAGTCAACGCAGACTTTACTGCAGAGGAAGACTTTACTTCCTTAGATGCCGAAGCACCTTGCTTTGTAGAATTTATTATTAAGTTCTGTTTAGATTGGATGGGCTTAGCGGTCTTTTTACCATCCGTGCATTTAGATCTCTTGCCTACCGAAGCTTGCGCTTCATTTAGCGTAGGGCTTACTGTTATTCTTGAATGTGATACGGAGATGGGTGAGGGTGACCTAATTGGCTCTAGGTCTTGGTCCGTATCACCACTGGTTGGAGTAACTGTTTGGCGGACGATGGGTGTCGAAGTCCTAGATCTAGTTACTCGTTGGGTTGGCGGAGTCTGAATCATCTCATCAGGCATGTATCAAGTTCTCTTAGGAGAATGTTCAGGAGATGATTCAGATGCTGTTGCTGAAGTGTCACTGCTTACTTCGGGTGTTGTGGAAAGGGTTGGTTCAATCCTAGTTGGACTAGGTTCCCTGATCCTCACGGGTTGAGCTTGGTGTGCTACCCTAGATCGTTTGAGGTTCACCCTAAGTGGAGGATTAGCTGGCCCGGGTGGTTGAACTACAGGTTCCTCTACAACCTCTGGGGCTGGAACCACGGCAGGTTCAACTTGTTCTTGTTGTACCGGGTTCGGAAGAGGTATTCCTACAGCCTGAAAATAAGAACGCATACGAGCGTCTTGGGGTTCAGCTAGCCTCACTAGCCAATTTGGAATTGGCGCAGTGAATTGATTATCAGACACCATAGGGGTGTTCATCTTCAGCTCTCCAAACCTTTTCATCTGTAATCCATGTGTACCTGGTACAAAGATATTTGCATTTCTGCAAGCATTGATAGCATCATGGATAAAGATACAGAAAAAACTTTCGCAAGGGATGTATGAACCCCTTGGCTTTTCAACCTGTGCCTGAACCAAATCCCATATAAGTTCTGCATAATCAGGATTCTCTACTCTTGTGAATGAGTAGAAAAGTTTGAGCATCGGCACAGTTAAGCTATCAGATCCACTTCTTGTCATCAACAAGCATCTGTTGATGATTGAGAAGATCACATACCACCTTGAGTGCAGATATTTCTTCTGAAACTTAGCTGGTGGAACATTGGTAGCTCCAACATAACCAAGATCAAAGACAGAAGTCATCATTTGCTGAGTAGCAGGAAAAGCAGGAGCATTCTGTACAAGAGAAAGTCTGAATATCCTCCTGAAGTCTGCTTTTGTGATACTCCTGAATCCTTGTACTCCTCTCAGCCTAAATTCAAATATGGCTGGTTCACCCTGTGGATTAGTAGCATTTGGTTGTGTGGCCTCCACAAATCTGATTGATCTGTTAAGAATATCCAAGTCTGTTTCTGGCACACTAACTGTGGAGCTCAGAGCAGGCCATAAAATATGCCTCTCTAGAATTGCAGTCCAATATTTGCAGGGAATATTGGTTTCAGAGTTGATAAAGTGATTGTTCGCCATTTAGCTGTATAAATAAGAAATAGAAGACCACAAGATATTTAACAAAAAGCATATATCTCTATTCTTATTTGTCTTTGAAATCCTTTTTATATTTTTAAATTTTAAGATTTTTATGGTTTTTCAAATATAAAAGTCTTTTATTCTCAAATATGAACAAATAATTGACAACCATGACATTCATATGATATTCATCTTAGTACAAAATCATCATGCAAAGTCAATTATATAACACAAGGAATCAAAACAACACTTAGTCAATTTCAGCACAATTCAAGCAGATTCGGTAGTTATGAAAACTTTAGATTCTGTAACCAAATAAGCTTGAGTTTTCATATCAGAAAAATATAGAATAAACATGTTAAGTGTTTGAAGATAAAAATCAGAAAATTTCAAGGTACCAAATTTCAGACTCGGTATCAAGAAGGAAAACCAGATTCGGTATCTTCAACAATTAACAGAAAGTCACTCAAACATGCATATTCTATCACATATCATGTAATTTCACAACCATGATCAAACAACCATTCAATTACAAGCATATTAACATGTTAATTGTATGAACAAATTCGGTATCAAGATAAGAACACATTCGGTAGATACAGAATCCATCAAATAAGCAATTAAACATGTAATCAGGCTCGGTCAAATGATAGATCAGTCAATTTAACTCAGATTAGACAAGATTTCATGTTGATCTTCCAAATCAATTGAGTTTAATCAAAGATTAATTGAAATCGACTCAGACTCGGTGTAATCAACAAGATTTTAAAAATTAAAGATCATAATCCAGTTATTTTGAACTTTTCTGGTTGATAAAAACATAATTATCTCAGATCTACAATAATATATCTTAAACATTGATTAAAATGAACAATTACCAAGAATTTGAAGAAACAGAATGACGGACTCGGTAGAATTAGGCAGATTCGGTATAATCAACAGACTCGGTAGGTAATTAATAACAGTAAGAGTAATGTTTGACTTTGACTCTCCTTTTATAGATACCGAAGGTAAAATACCGAATGGGCTTTACAGAATGGGCCTAATATACTGAATTCAGTCCAATTTTTCAAAACATAAACAATTTAACTCCAAATCTTGACAAATTGATTTTTCCTCTTGAAATCCATTTCAATCTTTTCATGAAAAACAATTCTGAGACAAATTTTTTTTTGAAAACTTTGAACTTACCGAATCTGTACAGTTGGTTGTCAGACTCGGTAAAATGCTAAAAATAGCATTTATTTAGTAAAATTTAAATATTTTTGGATTTTATCTTTTCCAATTTTTATGAATTTTTCAAAATAAGATTTGTACTTAAAAGAACTTTGAATTTTATACAAAGTACAAATCTCCAGTGATACCAATTATTGACACGGGTTGCATACTGAGATGTATACAAGCCATAGTGAATTATTTCAGATAAAAACAAAGAAATTTTGAATTCACTTTTGAAAAACAATATTTTTGAATAATTTTCTCATTTTCTCCCCCTCAAAATGTGATATACAAGAAAGTAAATCAACATTTTGATTATGTTCCCAAGAAAATGAATCAACTCCCCCTTGAAATAGGATATCGATGAGTTACCTCCCCCTTGCGTAACTATTGAACAAATGTACCAAGGAAGTTATCATTAATCTAAAGGCAGTCCCATAAAGAAAAATTATCTAAAGCACTGAAACTTAGTTGCTCCCCCTAGAAAGTATCTACTCCCCCTAAACACAAGATCCCAAAAATAAGTCCCAACAGATCTAAGGAATATCAAGCACTATACTCTACCATGCCAATCTCTTTGATCAAGAATTTTAGCCTAAGTTCATCTAAAGGTTTAGTGAACATGTCAGCTAACTGCACTTTAGTAGGCACAAAGTATAATTCTACATCCCCTTTCTCTACATGGTCCTTAATGAAATGATAACGAATATCTATGTGTTTAGTTTTAGAATGCTGAACCGGGTTGCTTGTTATTGCAATAGCACTTTGTGAATCACAATAGATCGGGGTCTTAGAAATCTTAAAGCCATAGTCCAAGAGTTGAGTTTGCATCCACAAAACTTGTGAACAACAGTGAGCTGCAGCAATGTACTCAGATTCAGCTGTTGATAAAGACACACAGTTCTGCTTTTGGATGACCAACCAACTAGCCTATTCCCCAACATCTGAATTGATCCAGATGTGCTTTTTCTATCAACATGGCAACCACCATGATCCGCATCAGTATAAGCAGTGAGATTGAAATCGGGTCCATGAGGATACCAGATCCCAAGGTTAGGTGTACCTTTAAGGTATTGAAAAATCCTAACAACCGCTTTGGAGTGAGATTTCTTAGGGTTGGACTGAAAGCGGGCACAGACAGTTACGGCAAGTGTAATGTCTGGTCGACTTGCAGTCAGATACATTAAAGAACCAACCATGCTTCGATAAAGCGTAATATCAAAGGGTTCCCCATTAGTATCAGCATCCAGTAAAGTCCTCATTGGGGTTGTCATTGGTTTTAAAGCAGTCATTTTAAAACATTTTAGCATATCATTGATATACTTTGTTTGACTGATAAAAATCTCATTTGGTAATTGTTTTACTTGTAACCCCAAGAAGAAAGTTAACTGGTCAAGCATGCTCATTTCGAATTTGCTGGCCATAAGGTCACCAAATTCTTTGCATAAGGCCGGGGACGTGGAACCAAAAATAATATCATCAACGTAAATTTGAACCAAGAGAATGTGACCGTGGTTTTTACGGATGAATAGCGTTGTATCAATCGTTCCATGAGAGAAGCCATTGTCCAGCAAATACTTTGTTAAGGTCTCGTACCATGCACACGGTGCTTGCTTCAGACCGTATAAAGCTTTCTCCAAGTAGTAAACGTGGTTTGGATGAATGGGATCGACAAAGCCCTCTGGTTGATCAACATAGACTTCCTCTTGAAGATAACCATTCAGAAAAGCAGTTTTGACATCCATTTGAAATACCGTGAACTTCATATGAGAAGCAAATGCAAGGAAAATATGAATTGCCTCAATCCTAGCAACCGGAGCAAACGTTTCGTCATAATCAATGCCTTCTTGTTGTCGATATCCTTTGGCCACAAGACGTGCCTTGTTTCGAACCACAATTCCATCAGAATCTTTCTTGTTCTTGAAAATCCACTTTACCCCTATTGGTCGTTGACCCGTTGGTCTTGGAACTAATCGCCATACTTTCAATCGTTCAAATTGATTGATCTCGTCTTGCATTGCAACTACCCAGTATGGATCTAGTAAAGCTTGAGCAACCGTTGTTGGTTCAATCTTACTAAGAAAGGCTGTGAATAGACACATATTCTGAGTAGCCCTTCGAGTTGACACTGGAGCAGATGCGTCACCAATAATAAGATCTATTGGATGACTTTTAGTCCATCGGGTGTGTGGAAGAGGTTGTACATCAGTGGTATCCATTGAAACATCAACCGTTATTGACGTTGAGCCTTGATCTGTTGGATCTGATGTAACATTATCAAATGGATTCAATAGAGTTTCTGGAGAAACAGCTGGAGTTGTATCAACTGATGAATCTTGAATTAGTTCAAGATTATCAGTAACAGGAGGTTGGAGGGAGGATGAAGAAGCAACAGGTGAATCAGTTGGTGTTGAATCTTCATCAAAAAGACTTTGAAGAGTCTCCACAGTAGTTGACTGTGATGGTGTAACCGGTACGGCTTGAACATTTGAATCCCGTTGATGAGTATAAAGACTATCAAACAAGATATCCAGTTCCTCTGATGTAACCGTAGGAACACCCTTCTTCGAGAAAATTGTGTTTTGCGCGGAAGAAGTAATAGCCAGGTTAGGATCGGGTTTTGAACTGAGTTGTTCAAAAGCCATTCCCGAAAATTCATCGAACTTGACGATAATGCTCTCTTTAATCATCTTTGTCCGCTTATGATAAACACGATAAGCAACTTTGTTCGAGGAATAACCAAGAAATATGGCCTGATCGCCATGAGGATCAAACTTTCTGAGGCAACAAGAAGATCATTCCCTCCGGTGGATTGCATCGAGCATTGTCGACATTCAAACAAAACTTTGAGATCTCCATCGCAGAATTGGCTCACACTAAATAAACTGCACCCCAAACCCTCAACATATGAAACCCATTTGATTGTTATGCCATTTTGCACAAAATCTCCGTAACCCGTTATTGTTGCAATCTCATCATTTCCGAATGTAACCGTTCCTATGAATTTGTCAATGAAGTTGACAAGCAAGGATTTATCGCCCGTCATGTGTCGAGAACAACCGGAATCGATATACCAAACACAGACGTCGAAACCCTGTAAATGTGAATTTCCTAGAGTTTAGATACCCAAAGTTTTTTGGGTCCTTTTCGGTTAGTACCAACAATAAACTTTGGATTAACAACAAACTTTGGATCAATGATGAAATAATCACGTAAAGCATCATGCAGTTTAGACAATAAAGCATCATTTAAAACTACATTACATGAAGCATCATACGCAATATCAATCTTTACATCGTTATCAGAAGTGTTAACACACAATTTATTCCAAGTATATGTTTTGTTCACAGATGAAAATTGAAAAACATGAGATGATTTCCTAGGCCGACTAGCAGATTACTTTGGTTTGGTTGCTGCTTTCTTAGTCGTGGACTTAGGAACCCATACAGATTTGTAATTCATGTTTGGATTATGACATGTGACACGAAAAACACCTTTGTTAGTTAGACGTCCAAACTTTTCAGTTGACACATGAGATGACTGATTTTGCAGAATTTCCAATTTGATTGTACGTTCTTTTGCATCATACTCACTTAAATCAGGTTTAGAACTTGTGTGTGTTGTGGACTTAACTGATTTCTTTAAAAGACTCTCTTTTGAAGTTTTTGTCATAGGAATCATAGGAATCTTTTCAGTTAACACAGAACCATTTGAAGAATGAACCTTTTTAACAATATACTGAGTTGTAGAAACAACTTTCGAACCATGATTGCCAAATTGAGAACGTAGAGGATTTTTAAGAATAGTAATGGGTTTTACATCCTTAGATGTTGTTGTTCCCTTCCCCTTCTTAGTAATCCCACCAGTACATTCAAGCACATTGGTTGCAACATTAGACGTTTGCTTAAGTGTGTTAGCCTGTTTCATTTGAATTATCTTTTGTTTTAAGCTTTTAATCTCAAGACATAATTCTTCAGCAGAAACTATCACTTCACCCTCCTTAAAATCATAAGTACATTCTTTTTTAGGCAGTGAAGGCAATTTATCACACAAAGCAAGTATTTGTTCTAATGATTGGCACTTAAGTTGCAAGTCAATATTCTCCTGTTCAAGTTGAGCTACTATACGATTCAAATTACGTACAGCAGGCAAATGCAAGTAATAATCATGCAAAGGATCAAGTTGACTTTCAAAATCTATCAAAGGTTCAATGTTCGGTTCATCCTGAGGTTCTACTTTATCATCTAAAGAATTTTGACCTAGAGAATCTGTCTCAAAGAAGACAGTTAGTTCATGTGCTAGGTCTGCACGGAAAACATCATCTGGACATGCAGGTAAAGTTGGTAGAATTGGTTTCACATCAAAAATTGGTTCATCAAACACCTCATCTATTGCAGTAATGCTAGAACTAGGTTTGTTAAACACTTCATTCTCAAGCATTAAAATGTATTTCTCTAGCATGAGTGTTGGGATATAAACCAGTCTATGCTTAGGCACATAATCTTCACGTTGCATGTTCTTTTCAGTTTCAACAAGATTTTTCAAGAAATCAGGATTCTATTTACCTATCTTAGCATTGATTTTTTCATACATTAAGCTAATTTGATGGTATTTCCTAGATTTACGATTTACAATAATATCATCAAAATCAGCATCAGAAGCATGTACAAAATGCGATGGTAAACCAGCTTGAAAATAATCAGAATGATATAATCCTGGAATCTTTTTGGAAGCATCTTCCAAAATTTTTGGATCTTCATAACCCAACCCCCACTTTTCACCATGAATCGTTTTTGGTCTATTCATGAAAATCGTTTATTTTGAAAGTTCCATATCCATGATAGCTTTGGATTGCTCTGTTCGATAGAGTTTTTCCTCATATCGAGCAAGTTGTGCTTTCATTTGAAAAGATTATTTTGACAATAAAGAAATTTCAGTGTTCTTTTCAATTATGGTGTTTTCCAATTGAACGATTTTCTTGTTTAGTTTTGAAAGTGTGGGTTCATGTTGGTTTTTCAAATCAGAAAGATCTTTTTCTAAAAATTGAACTTTTTCTGCAAGTCGTTCCGATTTTAAACGATAATCAATTCTTTCAACTTTAATTGGATGAATTGTCTTTTTCAGATCTTCCAACTCAGTTTTCTTAGAGTTGAGTTGGAGAGTCAATTGTTGCACATCCGTTTGCAATTTGGATGAGGAAGGTCTGGTCTCATTCATTTTGATTTTATCTTTTAAAACTTTGTTTTCAGATTTTAAGCCTTTGACTTCTTTTGACATTGAGACCAGATTCTTCATCAAGTCATTTTGCATTTTTATAAAATCAGGTGAGATTTCAGATGATTGTACCTCATCATCATCGGATGTTGAGTCAGAATTCTCCATTGCTTCCTTAGCTTTGATGAGCTTTGTCACCTTGCAAACATTTGCATGTTCCACCTCTGAATCTGAATCGTCAGTCCAGTTAAACCAAGTATCATCAACCTGTTTTAGCTCTCCCCCAGTTTCCACAATCTTAGCCATCAACATTTTCTTCTTGTAGTAAGCTGCGTCCTTCTTCTTAGGCATCTTGCACTCACGAGAGTAATGACCAGCTTTGCCACAATTGAAACAAATTGAATCTTCCTTCTTGGAATCATCAGCACGTTGTTGTTTAGATTGATCAGCTTTCTTGTAGTACGAGGAAGATGACGAGTTTTTGCATTGATTGCTTGATTTGCCTTTAAACTTGTGTTTGTTCAAGGCTTTTGTGAACATGGCTGCCATCTTGACTAATTCAAGATGAGAATCATCAACATCAGAAAGATTCAAATCTTCTGAATCAGTTGATTCTTCAACAAGCACTTTCTTGGACAAGCTTTTAGAAGACGTCAACGATTTGCTCTTCTTTTTGGTAACTAGGGCAAGTGGATCGCCCGGAGAAGACTCTTTCCTTCCTTCTTGAAGTTTAGACACTTCAGGCTGGTAATGCATAAGAACTCCAACAAGCTCATGAATAGTCAACTTGTCAATCTCTTTAGTAGATCGAACAATGGTTCCATAAGGAAGCCAATCAGCATTGAGCTTTTTGAGAAACTTCATGTTGACTTCAGCATTTACTTTTATGATCTTGCACCTTTTCAACTCATTGAGAACACCATTGAAACGACGATAGGTATCCTTGAGTGGTTCATCAGTTTCCTGCTTGAAATCTTCATAGAATCCCAGAGCCTTATTCAATTTAGTAACGTCTGACATGTCATAACCTTCTTGCTGTCGTTTGATCTCATCCCATATATCTTTTGCTGTTATGTTGCTATCAACATTTTCAAACAATTCATACGGGATAGCTTGCATAACAATATTCTTTGCCTCTATGTCACCCTGAGCTCTCTCACGCTTATCACCAGAAAGTTCATAGACTGGAATTGGCATACCAGTATCCGGATGATAATCAACAACTGGACCATCTCTCAGAGAAGCCCAAATGTGTTTTGCTTTCTCACCCTTATAGTCTATGTACTGAGTGATACGGTGAAGCCACTGAGTGTATTTGCCATCAAACAACACTGGAGGACAGGAATCTGATCCAATGATCAAAGTATCTTGAGTAGACATCTTGAAAATGAGGTAGATTCGGTAAAGAATCTGTATTACACAAATCTAAGATGAAAAATTACAACAATCTGATCAGAATGTCAGATTCTGTAACAGATTCGGTACTGTAGCAGATTCGGTAAAGTAGCAGATTCGGTAAAGATTCTGTATATCAGATTCTGTAAAAGAAACTGATCAAAAATACAAAAGACACACCCAGATTCAGTATAGATTCGGTAATCACAAGAATTGTAGCCTGTAACCACTTAAAATAATGGATTAAGTGATACAGAAACTCAGATTCTGTATTTGATTCGGTAGTCAGATTCTGTATGAATTTGAAGTTCAAACTCAATTCAATCCTTTTGAATTAGATTCTGTAACCTTGCTGCACAAGGAAACACATTAGTATCACACAAAATTTCAAAGATACCGAAAGTATAGGATACCGAATGTCAACTGTAGCAGTTGACAATACCTAGTCTAAGTTTAAGATTTAGAAATATGACAGAATCCTTTCTCAAACCACACCAATTAGCTGTGTATAATCAAACCGAATGTGATAGAATCACAATCACACCACAATCTACAACACTTAAGATGAATTTAAGTAATGAAGCAGACTCGGTATGACAGTTACGATACCGAGTGTTGATCAAATCTTCAAAACTTAATGAATTAAAGAAATTGAACCATCAGAAATGTGATTTAATACCTCACGAACACAACTGAATCCTTAAATCTTCACAAAAATCCAGAATCAAGCTTGAATTAAGCAATACCGAGAGTTTTAGCCACAAACTCTAAAAATCAACTTGATTCTCCATAATTGAAGTTAAAAAGCTGTAATGATGATCGAAACTCTTTCTAAAATACCTAATGCACCTTTGCTGAACTTATCACAAGAATCTGAACGTCAGATTATCAAATTCGATGATACCGAATGTGATTCAAAATACCGAGAGTAATCAGATTCTGTAATCTACAATCTCTGGATCGATATAGTGATGTAGAATCACTTCCTGGAAGCTCTGATACCAAATGATAGGTCAGATCATGTTGAGATTGAGAGAAATGATAAGATAAAGAGAGATTCGGTATGTAAGCATGAGACTCGGTATTAGAGAGAATCGGTACAATTACATTCCACAGCTTCTAGAACTCGGTTACAATGCAATGGCTATCTAATTAGGACTACTTAGGTTCCTTATATAGCCCTCTTCTAAGGAACCTTCATTTAAGCTTATTTTCACATTAACACTATACAACTTCGGGGTCCTAACACCATGGCAAATTCATTCGACTTAGAAGCAGAGTTTCAATCTTCTTCTTCAACATCCTCAGCCTTTTGTTTCAAATTATCCATTTTATGATCATCATCGTCTGTCTTTATCTCATCATCATCAAAAATTCTAAAAACTTCCTTCATTTTACTTTGATAAGATATCAAATTCTGCTCGTTTGGATATTTGACCAAACCTTCAGCTATTTTCTTTAACAAAAACTTCTTCAAGTCATCAACCAATCCAAACTTCTCGTCAATGACTCGACAATATTCCTGCATATACGGTGAAAAGGGTTAGAATGCAATCACAAGTGATTGGAAAATCACAATCACACGTGATTGGACAATCACAATCACAAGTGATTGGGAAATCACAATCACAAGTGATCGGACAATCACAAGTGATTGGACTATCATAATCACAAGTGATTGGCAAAGCAAAATCACAAGTGAATGGACAATCACATGTGAATGGCGAAGCAAAATTACAAGTGACTGGACAATCACGTGTGATTGGAAAAGTAGAATCACAAGTGATTGGACAATCACATGTGATTGGCAAAGCAGAATCAAACATTAGATTTATACCTGGCAATTGAGACCCAAACACTCAAATTCGGGTCAAATGGGTCAAGCTTTCGGGTCAATTGGGTCTTAAGAAAAATTAGGCCTAACAATGTAAATCAAAACTTAAAAAAAGATTCAAATGAGTTTCTCTTTAACCTATTGAGTCCTATACAAAAAAGGAATGAACGGGTCTAATGGGTATCAATACTCAAAGATCAATAAATAGAAATAGGTCTAATGGGTTTCGTGAATGGGTCAAATGGGTCAAGCATAAAAGGTTTAATCCGTCAAAAATTTATAAAGCATTCATGTTTATATCATATATTATGTATATTAATGTTTCTTATGTATATTTAATAAATAATAATAACTAAAATAATGTAATAAATGTAAAAAAAGTGATGTAACCCGTTTGACCCATTTGACCCAATTGACCTGTGACCCGTTTCGACCCATTACCAAAACCGACCCAACCTGAACCATTTTGACCCGTTTAAAAAATTGACCCGTTTGACCTATGACCCATTTCAACCCAAAACCATTTTGACCCGTTACCCAAACCGACCCAACCTGACCCGTTTGCCAGGCATACATTAGATTAAAAGGAAAAAACATGCGAGTCTAAACCATTAGCATGTCATTCACAAAAAATCAAATTAGACTTGCATTAAGATTAAATTAGTGAAAACAATTGTTAAAATTATGAAAACATGAAGGAAAAAAATACCTCAACTGAATCAATGTCATCCTTGTTTTCTTCAATTCTTAAAAAACCCTCTCCATCTACTTCAGGATCAAATTCTTCTGCAAGTTCAAGAATACCAAATGCTCCAAGTGAAGCCTCTTTCCTCGCACGAACGAAAATAGCTCCTTTCCAATTCTTGAAAATAGGACTTCCACGAACAACCGGAACATCATCAAACTTGATCCGGTCAAGATACAACAGCTAAAATAAAAAACAGGAAAAAGTCATAGTTGTAAAAAATTTTTGACAGAAGTAAAATAAAATAAATATAAAAAGCATAAAAATAATGAAAATGAAAACTCACGGTAAGAAAAGTAGCGGGACCATTGTATAAAGAATTTGGATCGTCTCTGTTCCAACCACTTTTGCTCTCTTTCACAGTTGAAAGCAAATACTTGCACCAATTGATGATTGACATATCAACATAATCACCTAACCTTGTGACAAAAAACGCACTAACCTTGTCATTTCTTTCACACGTCACCATTGTGTTGGCAAACAACATTACAAAGTTCATCATGAACATACTATCAGTTTCAGTAGCTCTCAAAATCAACTCGGCTAGTGTCGATGCAAGAGTAATCGTTTTCTTTGAAAACTGATCAAACTAACGTTCAATAAACTCACTATCAATAATTAGCTCCAAGGTATTCAAATCAATACCAACATCTTCTAAACCAAACACGTCTTTGAAAGCTTGGGAGTCAATCTTGATATCACCCGTTGAAGTCCTAATGACCATAGCATCACCATCAAAATTGTCTACACAAAAGTAAGCAATATTACCAGGCAACATCTCAATGTTAAAGTCTAACAACGAACGGAATCCAAGATTGCTCACACATTCCTTTTTGGCAGGATTAAGAACAGCCATAACTTCTGCAAACGACTTAGGAGTGGTCCTAAGCCTAAGGTTGGGTAATTCCTTCACATGAGCAACTTTTCATTTAGTATTAGGCTTCGAATCAGCCTTTTTGACCATAGCCTTGCGTTTGCGAGTAGGATTAACTGTAAAACATGTAAAATATTAAACATTAAAACAATGAAAAACTGCATGGTAACATCTAATTGTGACTTTGAATTAATTTCACTGTATAATCACAAGTGATTGAACACCATAAAAATTACAATCTGATTACAAAACCCTAAATTGCACATTAAAAAGCAACAACACTAAATTGCACATTAAAACAAAAAAAAAATCACATGTGATGGCATTTGGTAACATCTAAATGAGACTATATTCTGAACAATCACATGTGATTAAAAACACTAACAATTACATTTTGAACAAAAAAAATGTATAAGTACATTCTGATTGTTCAAACAACATAAATGCAACAAATATACAATGAAAAAATTAAAGCAGAAACCCTAAATTGAATAGTAAAACAAAAATAATCACATGTGATGGCATTTGATAACATCTAAATGAGACTACCCAACTGATTTCTGTAAAAAATCACATGTGATTAAAAACCCTAACAATTACGTTCTGATGACAAAAAATGTATGGCGAACTATTCAAATAATAACAAATGCAACTATATAACTAATATACTGGTAAATAACACAAATAAGATAATCACAAACAAATCACATGTGATTGGAGAAACAAACATGAAGCACTATATCTCTAAAAACCCTAAAAAAATTAAGAAAACAATGAAATAGAACAAACAGTTGATTGATTGGTGAATAAAAAAAAAATAGTAAACACAAACAAATCACATCTGATTGTAGAAACAAAACACGAAGCAATATCTCTAAAACTCTAAAAAATTAAAAAAAACAATGAAAATATAACAAACACATGATTGATTGCTGAATAAAACATAGTAAATTACCTAGAGCTTTGGCCGGAGCTTGTGATTTAGTCGGAGTTGGTTTTCTAGATGAACTTCGTGTTTTAGCCGGAGATTTGGCCGGAGCTTTCGAGATTGGAGATTCGCTTGTTTTCGCCATTAATACTGCTGAATCGTTTGATTATGGTTGAAATCAGAGAATAGATTGATTATTGATGGGGATAATTGATCGAGAGATGAAAACCCTATAATGGAGACTGATAGAGAGAAAAACGTATCAACTGGTGTGTGCAATGTGAGGAATGAACGAGATCGGTGCAGTGTGTTCAAAATAGTTGCGCTGAATTGATGAAATTGCCCCTCCGCCCAAAATTACATGTATTTGATCTATTTAATCTCAGCCATTGATGACCACCAATCTAAGGGCTGAAATTAATTCCCCCAAACTCAAGATAAAACATGGACTCAAATGAATATTCTTCTGGAGTTAACACTTAAAAGAATGTATCGTTGATAAGTATAGTAAGTACTACCCCTTATATTAAATACGATAAAAGTCTAATGGTGTTTACATATTAAACTATTAATATAACAACATAACCCAATCCCACATGTGTGCAGTATGTGGAAGGTGAGATGTAGACAATTTTTCTCATATTCTAGAATAAAGACAAGTCATTTGTTTACCCATAGTGAAATAGTCTCAAGAGTAGAGAAAGTCATCTTTCTCTCTATTCAACGGGATAAAGTGATTGCTTCTAAGGGGACATCCGGCCTTTAGATAGGAAAAAAAGTTAAAGAAAAAAAATGAGACACCATGAGACTGTGTGACGACCCGGAAATTTTTGACCAAATTTAAACTTAATCTTTATATGATTTCGACAAGATAAGCAAAGTCTGTAATATTGATTCTCAAAATTTTTGAACTAATGTTATATATTCAGTTAACCTTTGACTGTTGACCGACGATTCACGAACATCTATTTTTGTGTGTGTGTGTGTGTGTGTGTGTGTATATATATATATATATATACAATAAGTTGGAATATTAATTATTAAAATTAATTAAAAATAACTTGCAATGTGTATTTAAAGAGTGATTTATGTATACTAAATAATGATATATACATATATATAATTTCAAGTTATTTAGTAAACGATAGTAACATTCGTTTGTTGATTTGATTGATATTTAGATAAGTGAACTAAAATGTTTAAGATGAACAAGTAAAACACTAATTTGCTACAGTATTTTCGAATTGCTACAGTACCCAAAAAGTTACAGTTTTACGAAAATCACTATTTGCTACAGTAAAAAAAACTTTGCTACAGTAAAACACTATTTCAAAATGAAAATGTATATATATATTTTACAAGGTGATAAAATAAAATAATCTTAAAACGATTTGATTTAAAATAATATTATTAAATATATATTAATAAATAACGAGACGTTGATTTATAGAAGCAAATGACCACAACACTCAAATGGATAAGTTACATTTCAATTAGTATAATTATTGATGAATTAAGCCTAATTATTAATAAAGGTACAAGTCGCGTAACGAAAAATACTAGTTTTCTAAGCGTACGTGTGATGCCCCGTACAAAACCATCGTGTACGGTCATCAACAACAGGATCATTACAAGGTCAAACACTATATGCTGTTTCAAAATAAGTTTGCATTCATGATAAAAGGTGACCTTTTAACCAACGTCAAATGTTTAACATCCGAAAGTATGCTTCTACGAATAGCAAGCAAAATAATAGTACGTGACCCATAGGTCGTTACAAATACATTGTTTCAAAAATAACAATGTTTTGAATGCAAAATAAATGTTTCGTGCGAAGACATCTCTAAAGCAGCGGGAGTCTACAGCAAGACTAGTACAGCGGAAGCAATCAAACCTTAAGCACCTGAGAAAGACATGCTTAAAAACGTCAACACAAAGGTTGGTGAGCTATAGTTTAAGTATAACAGTAATGTAAGATAGGCCACGAGATTTCAGTATTTCAAAACAGTATGAAAAGTATATGTTCAACCGTGGGCACTTGGTAACTAACTTAACGTAAGTAACACCCCCTAAAAGTACACTTGGCGAGTGCGTAAGTTTACGAAGTATTAAACACCCATTAAATGCTAGCGCTACTAGCCCGAGTGGGGATGTCAAACCCTATGGATCCATATCTAAGATTCACGTTCACCGGTTCAAAGACTGATGACTAAACGTTACCGAGCTAAGGGAAAAGTTTATGCCGTTGTATAACCCACACATATAATAAGTTTAAGTACTCGTGCCTAGTATGTAAAATGTAAAATTCGCATGTATTCTCAGTTCCCAAAATATTTAAAGTAAAAAGGGATGATATAACTCACAGTGAAAAGTAGTAAAAGTCAATACGCGGGAATAGTAAGCAAGTGGTTGGTCCGGAATGTAGTGACCCGAACTTTTTCATGTTTATATATATATTAAATGAAATTGTTATTTACATGATTAAGTATTTCCAACATGTTAAGCAATCAAACTTGTTAAGACTTGATTAATTGAAATAGGTTTCAAATAGACAATTGACCACCCAAGTTGACCGGTGATTCACGAACGTTAAAACTTGTAAAAAATATATGATGACATATATATGGTTATATATATAGTTAACATGATATTATGATAAGTAAACATATCATTAAGTATATTAATAATGAACTACATATGTAAAAACAAGACTACTAACTTAATCATTTTGAAACGAGACATATATGTAACGATTATCGCTGTAACGACATTTAATGTATATATATCATATTAAGAGATATTCGTACATCATAATATTATGATAATATAATAATTTAAAATCTCATTTGATATTATAAACATTGGGTTAACAACATTTAACAAGATCGTTAACCTAAAGGTTTCAAAACAACACTTACATGTAACGACTAACGATGACTTAACGACTCAGTTAAAATGTATATACATGTAGTGTTTTAATATGTATTCATACACTTTTGAAAGACTTCAAGACACTTATCAGAATACTTCTACTTAACAAAAATACTTACAATTACATCCTTGTTCAGTTTCATCAACAATTCTACTCGTATGCACCCGTATTCGTACTCATACAATACACAGCTTTTAGATGTATGTACTATTGGTATATACACTCCAATGATTAGCTCTTAGCAGCCCATGTGAGTCACCTAACACATGTGGGAACCATCATTTGGAAACTAGCATGAAATATCTCATAAAATTACAAAAATATGAGTAATCATTCATGACTTATTTACATGAAAACAAAATTACATATCCTTTATATCTAATCCATACCCCAACGACCAAAAACACCTACAAACACTTTAATTCTTCAATTTTTTTCATCTAATTGATCTCTCTCAAGTTCTATCTTCAAGTTCTAAGTGTTCTTCATAAATTCCAAAAGTTCTAGTTTCATAAAATCAAGAATACTTCCAAATTTGCTAGCTTACTTCCAATCTTGTTAGGTGATCATCCAACCTCAAGAAATCTTTGTTTCTTACAGTAGGTTATCATTCTAATACAAATTAATAATCATATTCAAACTTTGTTTCAATTTCTATAACTATAACAATCTTATTTCAAGTGATGATCTTACTTGAACTTGTTTTCGTGTTATGATTCTACTTCAAGAACTTCGAGCCATCCAAGGATCCGTTGAAGCTAGATCCATTTTTCTCTTTTCCAGTAGGTTTATCCAAGGAACTTAAGGTAGTAATGATATTCATAACATCATTCGATTCATACATAAAAAGCTATCATATTCGAAGTGGTAAACTAGTAATCACTAGAACATAGTTTAGTTAATTCTAAAATTGTTCGCAAATAAAGTTAATCCTTCTAACTACACTTTTAAAATCAACTATACACATGATCTATATCTATATGATATGCTAACTTAATGATTTAAAACCCAGAAACACGATAAACACCAAAAAATCGGATTTACGCCGTCGTAGTTACAACCGGGGGCTGTTTTGGTTTGGATAATTAAAACTATGAAAAACTTTGATTTAAAAGCTATACCTCTGGGAAAATGATTTTTCTTATGAACATGAAACCATATCCAAAAATTATGGTTAAACTCAAAGTGAAAGTATGTTTTTCAAAACAGTCATCAAGATGTCGTTCTTTCGACGGAAATGACTACCTCTTTCAAAAACAACTTGTAACTTGTATTTCCAACTATAAACCTATACCTTTTCTGTTTAGTTTCATAAATTCAAGTTCAATACGAAACCATGGCCGCTTAAATCACTCAAAACGGATTAGAAACGAATAAATGGCGAGCAAAACAAAATTGGTAAAAACTACTCATTTTAGCTACGTGAAAATTGGTAACAAATCTATTCCAACCATAACTTAATCAACTTGTATTGTATATTATGTAATCTTGAGATACCATAGACACGTATACAATGTTTCGACCTATCATGTTGACACATCTATATATATTTCGGAACAACCATAGACACTCTATATGTGAATGTTGGAGTTAGCTATACAGGGTTGAGGTTGATTCCAAAATATATATAGTTTGAGTTATGATCAATACTGAGATACGTATACACTGGGTCGTGGATTGATTCAAGATAATATTTATCAATTTATTTCTGTACATCTAACTGTGGACAACTAGTTGTAGGTTACTAACGAGGACAGCTGACTTAATAAACTTAAAACATCAAAATGTATTAAAAGTATTGTAAATATATTTTGAACATACTTTGATATATATGTATATATTGTTATAGGTTAGTGAATCAACCAGTGGCCAAGTCTTACTTCCCGACGAAGTAAAAAATCTGTGAAAGTGAGTTATAGTCCCACTTTTAAAATCTAATATTTTTGGGATGAGAATACATGCAGGTTTTATAAATGATTTACAAAATAGACACAAGTATGTGAAACTACATTCTATGGTTGAATTATCGAAATCGAATATGCCCCTTTTTATTAAGTCTGGTAATCTAAGAATTAGGGAACAGACACCCTAATTGACGCGAATCCTAAAGATAGATCTATTGGGCCTAACAAACCCCATCTAAAGTACCGGATGCTTTAGTACTTCGAAATTTATATCATATCCGAAGGGTGTCCCGGAATGATGGGGATATTCTTATATATGCATCTTGTTAATGTCGGTTACCAGGTGTTCACCATATGAATGAATTTTATCTCTATGTATGGGATGTATATTGAAATATGAAATCTTGTGGTCTATTATTTTGATTTGATAATATATAGGTTAAACCTATAACTCACCAACATTTTTGTTGACGTTTTAAGCATGTTTATTCTCAGGTGATTATTAAGAGCTTCCGCTGTTGCATACTAAAATAAGGACAAGATTTGGAGTCCATGCTTGTATGATATTATGTAAAAACTGCATTCAAGAAACTTATTTTTGATGTAATATATTCTTATTGTAAACCATTATGTAATGGTCGTGTGTAAACGGTATATTTTAGATTATCATTATTTGATAATCTACGTAATGCTTTTTAAACCTTTATAGATAAAATAAAGGTTATGGTTGTTTTAAAAAAAAGAATGCAGTCTTTGAAAAACGTCTCATATAGAGGTCAAAACCTCGCGACGAAATCAATTAATATGGAACGTTTATAATCGATATGAACGGGACATTTCAGTTGGTATCTGAGTGTTGGTCTTAGAGAACCAGAATTTTGCATTAGTGTGTCTTATCGAGTTTGTTAGGATGCATTAGTGAGTCTGTACTTCGACCGTGTTTACTTGAAAAATGATTGCTTAACAAATTTTGTTGGAAACTATATATTTTTAACATGTGAATATTATGTGATATATTAATCTCTTAACGTGTTTGATATTATGTGATAGATGTCTACCTCTAATACAAGTCCCATTGACTCACCTAATAATAATGAAGAGTCAAATGTAATTTGGAATGATTCGTGGACTGATTCACAAGTTCCCGAAGAGGAACCGGAAGAAGAATCGGAACCGGAAGAAGAATCAGAACTGGAGGAGGAGGAACCGGAAGAAGAAATAGAACCGGTGGGGGAAATAATAAAACGGTTAAGTAAAAGAAAATCCTCAACCAACCGACCAAGGTTAATTATGGTCAACGGTGTTTCCGCCAAGGAAGCAAAATATTGGGAGGATTACCAATTCTCCGATGAATCAGATCCCGATGAGGATTCCGATGATGTTATAGAAATTACCCCAACTGAATTTAAAAAGGCAAAAGAGAATAATAAGGGAAAGGGCATAAAAATAGAGAAATCTGATTCCAACCCCGATGAACTTTATATGTATCGTCAACACCCGTATTTCTTAAGTTGTAACAATAACCCGGGAACCTCTAAACCACCAGGTTTTTCTAGACCAATGTGGAAAACGACGGCTCGTATTAGGGGAACATCATATATCCCTAAAATCTTAGCAAAACGAACCAAAACCGAAGAAGAAGAAGAAACGAGCGAGTCGGAATAAGATAGTTGTATTCGTGTGGTGTAATATATGTAATATAGTGTGCTTATGCTTTATGATATATGTAAAAATTGCTTGTATTAATAAGTATTTTTTTATGAATCTAACTCTTGTCTATTTTACAGTATAAAAACACAAAATGGATAGACAACCCAATATTTTAAGAGACCTACCCGGAGACATGATTGATGAAATCTTGTCTAGAGTCGGTCAAAATTCCTCAGCACAACTATTTAAGGCGAGATCAGTTTGTAAGACATTCGAAGAACGCTCCAAGAATGCCTTGGTTTATAAAAGGCTTTCGTTCGAAAGATGGGGGATATCACATTGGGAAATCCATAAGTTACGATGTGTTTACTTTGACGCATATATTGCGGGGAACCCAAATGCTATTTTACGCAACGGGTTAAGAAATTATTTTGACTCAATATATCCGAATATAGGACTTCGTGATTTAGAAAAAGCGGCTAACATGCAACATAAAGAAGCATGTTATGCTTACGGGTTAATAATGTTCACTTCTCACCAAAGTGAGAACAAGAACATCGGGCTACAACTATTAAACAAAACGTTCCCACAAGTGACGGACTCAGTAGTTGGGGTAAGAAATGAGGTTTTTAGGTTATTACGAGACTGTTGGTCATTACGTAACCTTCGCCCTTTTGACGACGTTACAACACGTTGTCATACTATCGGTCACAACGGTTACGTTCCACAAGACCAAGGATGGGAAGTGGTATTAGTAAAACCAGAATGCATGACTTGTTTCTGGACGTATGAATTACGTGTCTTTGTTGCCTTTGCTGAACGCCTTATTTATTAACTAGAATTATCTTCGCAACTACTTTGTATCAAAGTTTTATGTGCTATATTTCATGCTATATGTAAAATAGCGGTATTGTAAGTTTGCAAGTTATTGTATAAAGGTTTGAATATGATATATATTTTTTTGTGATTAGTTTTTCATATAGAATTGTAGTAGTTGAAATGGTATGTTAGCTACTAAGTATGAACTTAACGGGTAGGTACTACCCAAATTAAAGAGTATAAAACGCTAATATGAAGAAAGAGCTTTTATAAATAAGTTCATATTACGCTACGATATACTATTGACTACTCTTGATATTCTATATGATTAACTCGTTTCATTTGACTATTTTGAAGGAAATGGCACCGACTACTCGACACACCTTGAATATGAGTGAAGAGGAATTTCGTGCCTTTCTTGCTTCAAACATAGCTGCAGTACAGGCTACGCTAAATACCAACAATAACCTTGGATCTAGCAGTACAGGAAATCGTGTAGGATGCACCTACAAAGAATTCACTGCCTGCAAACCTTTGGAATTTGATGGAACCGAAGGACCGGTCGGATTGAAACGGTGGACCGAGAAGGTCGAATCTGTGTTTGCCATAAGTAAGTGTACTGAAGAGGACAAAGTGAAGTACGCTACGCATACCTTCACAGGTACTGCGTTAACATGGTGGAATACCTATCTAGAGCAAGTGGGACAAGATGATGCTTACGCACTACCGTGGTCAGCATTCAAGTGTAGTGACCCGAACTTTTCCATGTTTATATATATATTAAATGAAATTGTTATTTACATGATTAAGTGTTTCCAACATGTTAAGCAATCAAAATTGTTAAGACTTGATTAATTGAAATAGGTTTCATATAGACAATTGACCACCCAAGTTGACCGGTGATTCACGAACGTTAAAACTTGTAAAAACTATACGATGACATATATATGGTTATATATATAGTTAACATGATTTTATTATAAGTATGTATCTCATTAGGTATTTTAACAATGAGTTATATACATAAAAATGAGACTATTAATTTAAGAAACTCGAAAACGATATATATAACGATTATCGTTATAACAACGTCTTACTAGGTACATATGAATCATATTAAGATATTGACACACTTGGTTAATTATGTTAAATTATAAGTAAATATATTATTAAGTGTATTAACAATGAAATACATATGTAAAAATAAGACTACTAACTTAATGATTTCGAAACGAGACATATATGTAACTATTATCGTTGTAACGATATTTAACTGTATATACATCATACTAAGATATATTATATATCATAATATCATGATAATATAACAATTTAACATCTCATTTATTATAATAAATAATGGGTTAACAACATTCAACAAGATCGTTAACCTAAAGGTTTCAAAACAACATTTACATGTAACGACTAACGATGACTTAACGACTCAGTTAAAATGTATATACATGTAGTGTTTTAATATGTATTCATACACTTTTTAAAGACTTCAAGACACTTATCAAAATACTTCTACTTAACAAAAATGCTTACAATTACATCCTCGTTCAGTTTCATCAACAATTCTACTCGTATGCACCCGTATTCGTACTCGTACAATACACAGCTTTTAGATGTATGTACTATTGGTATATACACTCCAATGATCAGCTCTTAGCAGCCCATGTGAGTCACCTAACACATGTGGGAACAATCATTTGGCAACTAGCATGAAATATCTCATAAAATTACAAAAATATGAGTAATCATTCATGACTTATTTACATGAAAACAAAATTACATATCCTTTATATCTAATCCATACACCAACGACCAAAAACACCTACAAACACTTTCATTCTTCAATTTTCTTCATCTAATTGATCTCTCTCAAGTTCTATCTTCAAGTTCTAAGTGTTCTTCATAAATTCCAAAAGTTCTAGTTTCATAAAATCAAGAATACTTCCAAGATTGCAAGTTTACTTCCAAGTTTTCTAAATCCATTCCAAGTAATCATCCAAGATCAAGAAACCTTTGTTACTTATAGTAGGTTATCTTTCTAATACAAGGTAATAATCATATTCAAACTTTAATTCAATTTCTATAACTATAACAATCTTATTTCGAGTGGAAATCTTACTTGAAATTGTTTTTGTGTCATGATTCTGCTTCAAGAACTTTCAAGCCATCCAAGGATCCTTTGAAGCTAGATCTATTTTTCTCATTTCCAGTAGGTTTATCCAAGGAACTTGAGGTAGTAATGATGTTCATAACATCATTCGATTCATACATATAAAGCTATCTTATTCGAAGGTTTAAACTTGTAATCACTAGAACATAGTTTAGTTAATTCTAAACTTGTTCGCAAATAAAAGTTAATCCTTCTAACTTGACTTTTAAAATCAACTAAACACACGTTCTATATCTATATGATATGCTCACTTAATGATTTAAAACCTGAAAACACGAAAAACACCGTAAAACCGGATTTACGCCGTCGTAGTAACACCGCGGGCTGTTTTGGGTTAGTTAATTAAAAACTATGATAAACTTTGATTTAAAAGTCGTTATTCTGAGAAAATGATTTTTATTATGAACATGAAACTATATCCAAAAATTATGGTTAAACTCAAAGTGGAAGTATATTTTCTAAAATGGTCATCTAGACGTCGTTCTTTCGACTGAAATGACTACCTTTACAAAAACGACTTATAACTTATTTTTCTGACTAAAAACCTATACCTTTTCTGTTTAGATTCATAAAATAGAGTTCAATATGAAACCATAGCAATTTGATTCACTCAAAACGGATTTAAAATGAAGAAGTTATGGGTAAAACAAGATTGGATAATTTTTCTCATTTTAGCTACGTGAAAATTGGTAACAAATCTATTCCAACCATAACTTAATCAACTTGTATTGTATATTATGTAATCTTGATATACCATAGACACGTATATAATGTTTCGACCTATCATGTCGATACATCTATATATATTTCGGAACAACCATAGACACTCTATATGTGAATGTTGGAGTTAGCTATACAGGGTTGAGGTTGATTCCAAAATATATATAGTTTGAGTTGTGATCAATACTGAGATACGTATACACTGGGTCATAGATTGATTCAAGATAATATTTATCGATTTATTTTTGTACATCTAACTGTGGACAACTAGTTGTAGGTTACTAACGAGGACAGCTGACTTAATAAACTTAAAACATCAAAATATATTAAAAGTGTTGTAAATATATTTTGAACATACTTTGATATATATGTATATATTGTTATAGGTTCGTGAATCAACCAGTGGCCAAGTCTTACTTCCCGACGAAGTAAAAATCTGTGAAAGTGAGTTATAGTCCCACTTTTAAAATCTAATATTTTTGGGATGAGAATACATGCAGGTTTTATAAATGATTTACAAAATAGACACAAGTACGTGAAACTACATTCTATGGTTGAATTATCGAAATCGAATATGCCCCTTTTTATTAAGTCTGGTAATCTAAGAATTAGGGAACAGACACCCTAATTGACGCGAATCCTAAAGATAGATCTATTGGGCCTAACAAACCCCATCCAAAGTACCGGATGCTTTAGTACTTCGAAATTTATATCATATCCGAAGGGTGTCCCGGAATGATGGGGATATTCTTATATATGCATCTTGTTAATATCGGTTACCAGGTGTTCACCATATGAATGATTTTTATCTCTATGTATGGGATGTGTATTGAAATATGAAATCTTGTGGTCTATTGTTACGATTTGATATATATAGGTTAAACCTATAACTCACCAACATTTTTGTTGACGTTTAAAGCATGTTTATTCTCAGGTAAATACTAAGAGCTTCCGCTGTTGCATACTAAAATAAGGACAAGATTTGGAGTCCATGTTTGTATGATATTGTGTAAAAACTGCATTCAAGAAACTGATTTTGATATAACATATTTGTATTGTAAACCATTATGTAATGGTCGTGTGTAAACAGGATATTTTAGATTATCATTATTTGATAATCTACGTAAAGCTTTTTAAACCTTTATTTATGAAATAAAGGTTATGGTTTGTTTTAAAAATGAATGCAGTCTTTGAAAAATGTCTCATATAGAGGTCAAAACCTCGCAACGAAATCAAGTAATATGGAACGTTTTTAATCAATAAGAACGGGACATTTCAGTTGGTATCCGAGCGTTGGTCTTAGAGAACCAGAAAATTTGCATTAGTGTGTCTTATCGAGTTTGTTAGGATGCATTAGTGAGTCTGGACTTCGACCGTGTTTTCTTTAAAAATGATTGCTTAACATTTTTGTTGGAAACTATATATTATTAACATGTATATATTATGTGATATATTAATCTCTTAACATGTTTGATATTGTGTGATAGATGTCTACCTCTAGCGCAAATCCCATTGACTCACCTAATAATAACGAAGAGTCGAATATATATTGGACTGATTCACAAGTTCCCGAAGAGGAACCGGAAGAAGAATCAGAACCGGAAGAAGAATCAGAACCGGAAGAGGAGGAACCGGAGGAGGAAATAGAACCGGTGGGGGAAATAATAAAACGGTTAAGTAAAAGAAAATCCTCAACCAACCGACCAAGGTTAATTATGGTCAATGGTGTTTTCACCAAGGAAGCAAAATATTGGGAGGATTACCAATTCTCCGATGAATCGGATTCCGACGAGAATTCCGATGATGTTATAGAAATTACCCCAACTGAATTTAAAAAAAGCAAAAGAAAATAATAAGGGAAAGGGCATAAAAATAGAGAAATCTAATTCCAACCCCGATGAACTTTATATGTATCGTCAACCCCCGAAGTCCTTAAGTTGTAACAATGACCCGGGAACCTCTAAACCACCAGGTTTTTCTAAACCGTTGTGGAAAACGACAGCTAGTATTAGGGGAACATCATATATCCCTAGAAACTTGGCAAAACGAACCAAAACCGAAGAAGAAGAAACGAGCAAGTCGGAATAAGATAGTTGTATTCGTGTGGTGTAATATATGTAGTATAGTGTGCTTATGCTTTATGATATATGTAAAAATTACTTGTATTAATAAGTATTTTTTTTTATGAATCTAACTCTTATCTATTTTACAGTTTAAAAACACAAAATGGATAGACAACCCAATATTTTAAGAGACCTACCCGGAGACATGATTGATGAAATCTTGTCTAGAGTCGGTCAGAATTCCTCGGCACAACTATTAAAGGCGAGATCAGTTTGTAAGACATTCGAAGAACGTTCCAAGAATGTCTTGGTTTATTAGAGACTTTCGTTTGAAAGATGGGGGATATCACATTGGGAAACCCATAAGTTACGATGTGTTTACTTTGACGCATATATTGCGGGGAACCCAAATGCTATTTTACTCAACGGGTTAAGAAATTATTTTGACTCAATGTATCCGAATATAGGACTTCATGATTTAGAAAAAGCGGCTAACATGCAACATAAAGAAGCATGCTATGCTTACGGGTTAGTAATGTTCGCTTCTCACCAAAGTGAGAAAAAGAACATCGGGCTACAGCTATTAAACAAAACGTTCCCACAAGTGACGGAGTCGGTAATTGGGGTAAGAAATGAGGTTTTTAGGTTATTACGAGACTGTTGGTCATTACGTAACCCTCGTCCCTTTAACGACGTTACAACACGCTGTCTTATCAACGGCCATAACGGTTATGTTCCACAAGACCAAGGATGGGAAGTAGTCCTAGTAAAACCAGAATGCATGACTTGTTTCTGGACGTATGAATTATGTGTCTTTATTGCCTTTGCTGAACGACTTGTGTACTAGCTAGAATTATCTTCACAACTATCTTGTATCAAAGTTATTGTGTGCTATATTTCATGTTTTATGTAAAATAAGCGGTATTATAAGTTTGTAAAATATTGTATAAAAGTTTGAACGCGAAATATTATTATAATCAGTTTTTCATATAGAATTGTAGTAGTTGAATTGTATATTAGCTACTAAGTATGAACTTAACGGGTAGGTACTACCCGAATTTAAACTTATAAAACGCTAATGATGATGTAGCGTGAGGGTACGAAATAGTATTATTTTTAATACAAAATACTACAAAATATGACACAAGTTTTATTAATTTACGGATGGGATATACCTAAACCTTGCTACAACACTATAGGCAGTGTACCTAATCGTAGAGTAGTGTAGTTTTTAGTAAGTCCGGTTCGTTCCACAGGGAGCTGGTGAAGTTAACGCTATATTATTAAGTTTATTTGTAAAAATATATATATAAATAAGTAGTAGTATTATTATAAAATGGGGGTTTTACCGTTTAATGACCGGTTTGTCGATTTTAAGCGTAAAAATAAATGACAAAAATTAAAGTGCGTAAAATAAATTGCGATAAATAAAATGACAGAAAATAAAATTGCGAGTAATAAAATGACAGTAAATAAAGATACGATGAGAAATATAATAAAAGAATTATGCTTATTTAAACTTCCGTAATCATGATGTTTGACGTGTTGATTTTAATTTATTACCATGGGTTAATTGTCCTTTGTCCTGGTTTATTTGATACGTCTATCTGGTTTTTGTCCATAATAGTCCATCGGTCATAAAAATAAAGTGCGAGTATCCTCGTCAAATTACCCTTATACCCGAAGTCAAATATTCCAACTGATTAAGGATTTAAACTGTGACGCAGTTATCACTTCTGTCAACAATTACACCAGTTATCACTGTATGTAATCCACCCCTGTTTTAATTAGTTTATGAATATTAATTCATCCACTTGATCAGAATGAATAATCAATTACCCAACCCAATTGATTAATTAAATGATTATAACAGATTCCATATGAACATCACTAAATAGGACAACCATAATCATTATTAATTATTAGGTTAATTAATTTGAAGATAGGTTCGACAGACTCCAATGAGTTGTCACTCAATTAGACAATACCCCCCATCTATTAATAGTCAATAGTTCAATTTCCACAAGTGTCGGTCTTTTGCCCAAACCTTAATTATGGTACAAAGCCCAATTACCCAATTTTAGTAATTAGCCCAACATCATGATTACTTAGTTTTAAATAAGCATAATAATAACTTAGCTACGATACATTAATGTAAAAAGGTTGAACATAACTTACAATGATTAAAAATAGCGTAGCGTTACACGGACAGAATTTCGACTTACACACTCAAACGATCTCTATCATAAATCTTATTATTATCATAATTTAAACTTAAAATTAAGATTATTGTTATATCTTATTACATTAACATTATGATAGAGATTTTTAGATATTGATATTGATAATAGATATTGGATCGGTAGAAAGATGATAGAAAAAAAATGATCGAAAAAGGTTCTCCTCAATTGAAATTACATAGATCGTTATATAGCGAAATTAGAAATTGAATTTTCATTTACGACCCCTGAACTATGCTCAATTAACAACTTTTTATTATTTAATATTATTCTTATTATGAATTATTTAAATATTATATTTTATTCTTGTGCATAGTTGACTCGTAATTTTTACACCGTTGCGTCGAGCGCTGAAAGTTGGTTCATGCCCCGGTTCCGGATTTTCGAACGTCCTTTCGTACAATTTTATATCGTGTACTTTGCGTTTTGTAACTTGTACTCTTGTCATTTTTAGACGTTCTTCATCAATAATTTGAACCTTCTTGATTGTATCTTGTACTTTTTAGCTTTTTGGACCTTTGCGTCTTCAAATCTTCGTTTTTGCTTTTTGTCTTCGCACTTATTTAAAATAAACGAATATTACTCGAAAATGGAACAATTGCAACTAAAATCTTGTCTTTCTTGGGGGATTTTGCTATGAAATATATGTTCCTTTTTAGCCTTATCAATATCCCCACACTTGAGCGTTGCTTGTCCTCAAGCAATACAGTCTTGAAATAATATAATACATCACACGAATCACTTCTTTATTCTTCACACTTTGTACATCAGTGATTTTGATAGAGCGGTATAAACAATGATATTAACAATAGAACCATGGTTAAAGGTGGGTGTGTCATCCACAGTTGCCTTGGGTTTAGGTCAACGACACTTGCAATCAAATAGCCGATTTACTTTCGGTTTCCAAAGCAAAGTGCACATTTGAAAGGCGGTTTACAGTCCCACATGACTATAAAAATGTAGATCCTTTAGGAAATTGGATCTTTATGAAAACATTTGATCTTTTAAAAATTCAAGCTAGATTTTACCCTAGACAAGTTTTCTGATTTGACCCACCATCGGTGTTGCAAAATATATTTGTGGATCAATATTTTGGCTAAAAACATTTAGGTTCGTGTAATCCACTACTATCCCGGTATCGGAAAGCACACATCCAGTTTACTTGTTCCGTATATTACCTTTCGGTAAACTACCGTCCGGTTGTAAAGGAAAGCGATGAACAAGAAACTGTTAAGGCAATGTCCCGTGACATGCATTTGATTATGGTCTTTTAACGTGTCGGATGCTAGAACTATCCTTGGTAGGAGCGATAGTAAAGATCATCCTATGATTTTTCGGTCTGGCACAAGGTCCTGTCTCCGACCATGCTATGCAACCACCGTTCTTACGGTTGACACCCGATTTGGTTCAGGTGACCTAATGAATTCCAGGTGAATTCCTAGGATTTTACGTTCAATGGTAATGAACGCATTGAAAATGGGTTTTCAGAAAACAAATCGGTTTATAATTTGATCAAAATATTTTCTCGTTCAAGCTCGAGTTTAGATATCATTGAATTCCATGAGTTTGTAATTCTCAATCTTTAAGGTCAATCTCAAGGATTGAGTAATATCAGGCTTAAATGCTGATTTTTAATCTTTAAGGAGATTATCCTTTCTGGGGATCTGATTCATTAGTCTTATCAAGCTAATTTGCACGGTGCCCCCCCCCATTGTACGAGATAAATCCTTCTCATGGTTAGGATAAATCTGACCACTTGGTGACCCTGTTTGATGCTGAGGTCCGTGGATTTCCTGCTGATTTTAGAAATGACTTTTCTAGATTTTTCGTCAACCTACAGCTGGTCTGGACGACAACTTCATGACCTAAATCAAGAAGCGCGTGTCTTTTTCGGAAGACTTTACTTCCTTTTAATGATGGAATTGATTCATCGTGTAGATCCATCTATTCTTTTTTTTTCATCGGGTAAAATAGTTAATTTAGTTCAAAACAAAAACACCTGCAATAACTTTGTACAAACATGTGATAGATAGTTTTTTTAATTGAATAACTTGGTACATTCTCCCCACACTTAGTTTCTTTCTTTGCCTTTTTATTCTCCTTTATTCCATTTTAAATGAATTCAAGCGTTTTAGGTTGTTTCTCAATTTATGTCCTTTTAGAGGTAACGATAATTTCGGTATTAACACCTAATTTTCATCGTTCATAAATATGTATAAACATGATTTTGACTTCATTTAATTGAAAATTTTTCAAATTTTCACAAAATTTGGCAAATAAACCAAGTATAAACCTGAGAGAATTTATAACCCTTCCCCACACTTAAGATCATGCAATGCCCTCATTTGCATGAAATCAGACTATAATTTAAATTCATGAGGGTGATTAGCGTAGAAAAGTGATTAAAAATACCGAGTTTGTAATTACAAAGCTCGTCGAATGATAGATGGCGCCTCATCGTTCATTCCTTCATTTGTTATATTATATTTGTTGTTTTGCGTCTTGTCGTCAAAATTAGTACCTTTTGCTGAACTTTAATGACAGTCTTTGAAAGTGCGTTGTTTTACCCTGTTTTGTACATAAGATAAAATACAAACATATATATATATATATATATATATATATATATATATATATATATATTTTTGAAGTTTGGTTTATAACCCCACTTTTCAAAAATTTATAAAGTATAATATTTTTGGCATACTTTAAATCAATAAAATTAAAAATAATGATAACAAAATTTGTCGCCCCGCCCTCGGGTAAAGTAATTTCGGCTTAATGACCTAGTCTTCAACTCACGACGAATTTTAGAAATCATTTTTTTTCAACTTAATGAATTAAAGTAAATTTTGTTTTTTAAAATTCACACAAAACTTAAATTAAAAAAAAACATATTAATTTTATATAAAACCTACAAAACAAAAATTCAGAATGGAGGGAGAAAACTAGTTCTTTAGTGTCTGCTAGTGGAAAAGACCACTCGGATTCCATTCTCAGAACTACACGAGAACAGAACAACTAACTCTAGATAGCATTTTCTTTTTAGAACACTTGAATCTCCCCACACTTAGGTAGCTGTGGTGTCAAAATTGTGATTAACTTCATCGTCAATTTCTCTTGGTCCATAATCAACTTGCATATCCGTGACTTTTTCTTTAAGCCACTGGTCGGATTCCTGTGTAATATCCACAATTTCAACTAGTTTCTCCTTTTCTTTAGGTGATAGATTGGATACTAACCGGTTACATAACTTAAAGTTCCCCTTGGTTCTAGCATCGCGAATCCGTTTAATAAGTTTCTTCATTGAACTATTAATAACGGGATCATTTAATTTCGTATCAACAACGGGGTTCTTTGTTATCATGTCATCATTAGGTGTTACTTCATTTTCCCCACACTTAGGCGTTTCATTATTGCTAAGTATTACCGTTGGAGTTGGTAAAACCACATGGTTCTTACCAATTGTTTTTACTGGTTCAACGGTTTTGGCTGGTGGAGATTTAGACTTTCGAATCATAAAGGTAATCGATTTGTCACCACTTTTAAGTGTCATTCTTCCATTTCCTACATCAAATAACGCCTTGGTGGACGCTAAGAATGGTCGACCTAAAATTAGAGGAATGTTTGGGTCCTCTTCTATGTTAATGACAATGAATTCGACTAGAAAGGTTAAATTGCCTACTTGAACGGGTAGGTTGTCAACAATTCCAACTGGGTGTTTAATGGTTTGATCAAAGAGTCGAACACTCATATCCGTTGGACTTAACTTACCTACTCCTAATCTCTTATATAATGAAAGAGGCATAACACTTACACTTGCACCTAAATCTGCTAGTGCATCATACATGACACAATCACTAAGTAGACAAGGAACAATAAATTCACCCGGATCACCTACCCTAGGTGGAGGTTTTGGTGGAACTGTCTTCACCGGGTTTATATTTACGGCTTTTGTTTCTTGCACTTTCTTATTCTTTTTCTTCTTCTTCTTTCCAGAGGTATCACAATCTTTATTACCTATCACTTGCTCATACTCAACTCCTTTTCTTGGAAACGGGATGGGTGGTGTGTATGGTGCCACCACTGGCTTTACATACTCGGGTGGTGGTGGTGTAACTTCTTCATTGTTACTCTCATCTAAAACCTTCCCATCTTCTGATGCTGGTTTTTCAGAATTCGTTGAAACCATATTAACATTCTCATTCCGAGGATTTACTTCAGTATTACTCGGTAGCTTTCCTTGTTCCCTCTCACTCATCATGCTAACAAGAGTACCTACGTGTTTTTCTAGATTCAAAATGGAAGCTTGTTGAGTTCTTAATAACTGATCAAACCTCTCATTCGTTTGGGTTTGAGATGTAATAAATTGTGTTTGAGATTCAACTAGCTTTACCATCATTTCTTCTAGATTTGGCTTTTTCTCTTCGGTTTGTTGTGGTGGTTTATACAAGTTAGGTCTTTGTTGATTGAAAGTGTTGTTTTGAGTTGGTTGGTTATTCGGACCTTGTTGGTTGTACGAGTTATTGTTTGGTCCATTTGGATTGTAAAGAATGTTTTGATTTCGATTGAAGTTTAGCTTTGGCGGTTGATAATTATTTTGATAATTATTTCCCGGCCTTTGGTTCATATAGGAAACATTCTTTCGTTGTTCCATCGTTGGTTCAATGTGACAATCTTTCAATAAGTGTGGTCCACCGCATTGCTCACAACTGATTCGTATTGCGTGAATATCTTTATTCATCTTTTCCATTCGTCTTTCAAAAGCATCTATTTTTGCGGAAACGGAATCAAAGTCAGGGCTAGAATCGGCTCTAGCCGCTTTAGATGATCGAAAGATATCTTTCTCTTGGTGCCACTCATGCGAGTGGGAGGCTGTGTTATCAATAATTTTGTAAGCTTCAGTTGCGGTTTTCTTCATAATGGATCCACCAGCGGTTATGTCGATGTCTTTTCGTGTGGCGATGTCTACGCCTTTATAGAAGATTTGTACTATTTGAAAAGTATCTAATCCGTGTTGAGGACATCCTCTCAACATCCTTCCGAATCTTGTCCACGCCTCATATAATGTTTCATTTGGCTTTTGCGCGAACGTAACAATTTCTCCTTGAAGTCTCACGGCTTTGGATGCCGGAAAGAATCGTTTAAGAAATTTTTCAACTAAAACATCCCATGTGTCAATCGCCCCTTCAGGTAACGATTCTAACCAATCTTTGGCTTCTCCCTTTAAAGTCCAGGGAAATAACATGAGATAGATTTGTTCGTCTTCCACTTCTCGGATTTTGAATAGTGTACAGATCCTATTAAACGTACGAAGATGTTCGTTTGGGTCTTCATTCGGCGTACCACTATATTGGCACTGATTAGTTACCATGTGTAGGATTTGTCCTTTGATTTCATAATCTGGCGCATTAACTTCTGGCTTAATAATGGCGTGACCTTGGCCCGTGCGTGTAGCTCTCATTCGGTCTTCCATACTTAGAGGTTCTAGATTTTCCATGATTGGAAGTGTTGTATCTGAATCACTAGAGGTTTCTGATTTAATGGTTTCTTTCCTCAACAATCTCTTCAAAAACTTGATGTGGCTCAGGAGGAATAATTAGTGGTTCAGGATCTTGGAATTGTCCTTGAATATGCTCCGGGTTCTTAATTGTGAAGTCGGGTTCAAAAAAATGGATTATCGGAAATTTGAACTAAAGTACTTGGTCTACTGGATGACGATTCTAAAGAGAAATCAACGGCGGTTATATTTGTTAAATGTCTTGATCTAGTTACAGGTGGTGAACGTACAAAAGGTGGTGAACGTCTTGCTCGGTGCATTCACTGAATATCCTATTAGTTTTTAAAAGGAAAGAAAAATTATAATAAGTTATCCAATCAATAGACTTTTCTGATTTTGCCCACGTTTCGAATAGCCAAAAGATGCAGCAGAGGGGCAGGATTCGTTTGGTCTCAATATAATTGAGGACTGTTTGGCTCCAATAACCCGGTCCACGTACAAATCCAACTATTACTACGAACCAGAAAATTTTGATGTCTATTAATTTAACCACTTAAAATAAATTTTCGTAATTTTAAGAAATTTAGATAAGAAGTAGAATAAAAATCTATGTCCTAAAACTAGAATAGCGAGAAATAAGAGAGAAAAAGAGTGCGTCGGAAAAAAAAAAAAATTTGAAAAATAAAAATGGTTGAAAAAAATAAAAGGTCGAAAAATAAGAAAATTGTAGCGCGTCTAAAATTAAAAAGGGATTATAAACGAAAAACGAGAATTACTTAAAAGGATACTAAAATTTTAACACGGCGTCGCAAAATTTTAAGGCACCTAAATCTTAGTCTAAAGAAAAAGCACTTAAGGGATTTTACGGCAAAGCCTAAAAATCTAAAGAAAAAGCACTTAAGGGATTACCAATTCTCCGATGAATCGGATTCCGACGAGAATTCCGATGATGTTATAGAAATTACCCCAACTGAATTTAAAAAAAGCAAAAGAAAATAATAAGGGAAAGGGCATAAAAATAGAGAAATCTAATTCCAACCCCGATGAACTTTATATGTATCGTCAACCCCCGAAGTCCTTAAGTTGTAACAATGACCCGGGAACCTCTAAACCACCAGGTTTTTCTAAACCGTTGTGAAAAACGACAGCTAGTATTAGGGGAACATCATATATCCCTAGAAACTTGGCAAAACGAACCAAAACCGAAGAAGAAGAAACGAGCAAGTCGGAATAAGATAGTTGTATTCGTGTGGTGTAATATATGTAGTATAGTGTGCTTATGCTTTATGATATATGTAAAAATTACTTGTATTAATAAGTATTTTTTTTTATGAATCTAACTCTTATCTATTTTACAGTTTAAAAACACAAAATGGATAGACAACCCAATATTTTAAGAGACCTACCCGGAGACATGATTGATGAAATCTTGTCTAGAGTCGGTCAGAATTCCTCGGCACAACTATTAAAGGCGAGATCAGTTTGTAAGACATTCGAAGAACGTTCCAAGAATGTCTTGGTTTATTAGAGACTTTCGTTTGAAAGATGGGGGATATCACATTGGGAAACCCATAAGTTACGATGTGTTTACTTTGACGCATATATTGCGGGGAACCCAAATGCTATTTTACTCAACGGGTTAAGAAATTATTTTGACTCAATGTATCCGAATATAGGACTTCATGATTTAGAAAAAGCGGCTAACATGCAACATAAAGAAGCATGCTATGCTTACGGGTTAGTAATGTTCGCTTCTCACCAAAGTGAGAAAAAGAACATCGGGCTACAGCTATTAAACAAAACGTTCCCACAAGTGACGGAGTCGGTAATTGGGGTAAGAAATGAGGTTTTTAGGTTATTACGAGACTGTTGGTCATTACGTAACCCTCGTCCCTTTAACGACGTTACAACACGCTGTCTTATCAACGGCCATAACGGTTATGTTCCACAAGACCAAGGATGGGAAGTAGTCCTAGTAAAACCAGAATGCATGACTTGTTTCTGGACGTATGAATTATGTGTCTTTATTGCCTTTGCTGAACGACTTGTGTACTAGCTAGAATTATCTTCACAACTATCTTGTATCAAAGTTATTGTGTGCTATATTTCATGTTTTATGTAAAATAAGCGGTATTATAAGTTTGTAAAATATTGTATAAAAGTTTGAACGCGAAATATTATTATAATCAGTTTTTCATATAGAATTGTAGTAGTTGAATTGTATATTAGCTACTAAGTATGAACTTAACGGGTAGGTACTACCCGAATTTAAACTTATAAAACGCTAATGATGATGTAGCGTGAGGGTACGAAATAGTATTATTTTTAATACAAAATACTACAAAATATGACACAAGTTTTATTAATTTACGGATGGGATATACCTAAACCTTGCTACAACACTATAGGCAGTGTACCTAATCGTAGAGTAGTGTAGTTTTTAGTAAGTCCGGTTCGTTCCACAGGGAGCTGGTGAAGTTAACGCTATATTATTAAGTTTATTTGTAAAAATATATATATAAATAAGTAGTAGTATTATTATAAAATGGGGGTTTTACCGTTTAATGACCGGTTTGTCGATTTTAAGCGTAAAAATAAATGACAAAAATTAAAGTGCGTAAAATAAATTGCGATAAATAAAATGACAGAAAATAAAATTGCGAGTAATAAAATGACAGTAAATAAAGATACGATGAGAAATATAATAAAAGAATTATGCTTATTTAAACTTCCGTAATCATGATGTTTGACGTGTTGATTTTAATTTATTACCATGGGTTAATTGTCCTTTGTCCTGGTTTATTTGATACGTCTATCTGGTTTTTGTCCATAATAGTCCATCGGTCATAAAAATAAAGTGCGAGTATCCTCGTCAAATTACCCTTATACCCGAAGTCAAATATTCCAACTGATTAAGGATTTAAACTGTGACGCAGTTATCACTTCTGTCAACAATTACACCAGTTATCACTGTATGTAATCCACCCCTGTTTTAATTAGTTTATGAATATTAATTCATCCACTTGATCAGAATGAATAATCAATTACCCAACCCAATTGATTAATTAAATGATTATAACAGATTCCATATGAACATCACTAAATAGGACAACCATAATCATTATTAATTATTAGGTTAATTAATTTGAAGATAGGTTCGACAGACTCCAATGAGTTGTCACTCAATTAGACAATACCCCCCATCTATTAATAGTCAATAGTTCAATTTCCACAAGTGTCGGTCTTTTGCCCAAACCTTAATTATGGTACAAAGCCCAATTACCCAATTTTAGTAATTAGCCCAACATCATGATTACTTAGTTTTAAATAAGCATAATAATAACTTAGCTACGATACATTAATGTAAAAAGGTTGAACATAACTTACAATGATTAAAAATAGCGTAGCGTTACACGGACAGAATTTCGACTTACACACTCAAACGATCTCTATCATAAATCTTATTATTATCATAATTTAAACTTAAAATTAAGATTATTGTTATATCTTATTACATTAACATTATGATAGAGATTTTTAGATATTGATATTGATAATAGATATTGGATCGGTAGAAAGATGATAGAAAAAAAATGATCGAAAAAGGTTCTCCTCAATTGAAATTACATAGATCGTTATATAGCGAAATTAGAAATTGAATTTTCATTTACGACCCCTGAACTATGCTCAATTAACAACTTTTTATTATTTAATATTATTCTTATTATGAATTATTTAAATATTATATTTTATTCTTGTGCATAGTTGACTCGTAATTTTTACACCGTTGCGTCGAGCGCTGAAAGTTGGTTCATGCCCCGGTTCCGGATTTTCGAACGTCCTTTCGTACAATTTTATATCGTGTACTTTGCGTTTTGTAACTTGTACTCTTGTCATTTTTAGACGTTCTTCATCAATAATTTGAACCTTCTTGATTGTATCTTGTACTTTTTAGCTTTTTGGACCTTTGCGTCTTCAAATCTTCGTTTTTGCTTTTTGTCTTCGCACTTATTTAAAATAAACGAATATTACTCGAAAATGGAACAATTGCAACTAAAATCTTGTCTTTCTTGGGGGATTTTGCTATGAAATATATGTTCCTTTTTAGCCTTATCAGCTAATATGAAGAAAAAGCTTTTATAAATGAGTTCATATTATGCTACGAAATACTATTAACTACTCTTAATATTCTGTACGATTAACTTGTTCCATTTGACTATTTTGAAGGAAATGGCACCGACTACTCGACACACCATGAATATGAATGAAGAGGAATTCCATACTTTTCTAGCTTCAAACATAGCCGCAGTACAGGCTGCGCTACATACCAACAATAACCTTGGATCTAGCAGTACAGGAAATCGTGTAGGATGCACCTACAAAGAATTCACTGCCTACAAACCTTTGGAATTTGATGGAACCGAAGGACCGATCGGATTGAAACGGTGGACCGAGAAGGTCGAATCGGTGTTTGCCATAAGTAAGTGTACTGAAGAGGACAAAGTGAAGTACGCTACGCATACCTTCACAGGCTCTGCGTTAACATGGTGGAATACCTATCTAGAGCAAGTGGGACAAGATGATGCTTACGCACTACCGTGGTCAGCATTCAAGCACTTGATGAACGAGAAGTACCGTCCCAGAACCGAGGTCAATAAGCTCAAGACAGAACTTAGAGGGTTACGAACCCGAGGATTTGATATTACCACATACGAAAGACGATACACAGAATTGTGCCTATTGTGTCCGGGAGCGTTCGAAGATGAGGAAGAGAAGATCGACGCGTTTGTGAAAGGATTACCGGAAAGAATCCAAGAAGATATAAGTTCACACGAGCCCGCCTCCATACAACAGGCATGTAGAATGGCTCACAAACTAGTGAACCAGATTGAGGAAAGAATTAAAGAACAGACGGCTGAAGAGGCCAATGTGAAGCAAGTCAAAAGAAAGTGGGAGGAAAACGATGATAAGAATCACCAATACAACAACAACAGCAATTACAATAATAATCGCAACAATTATCCCAACAATCGCAACATCAATCGCAACTACAACAAATGGCCCAACAACCACAACAACAACAACAACAACAACAACAACAACAACAACAGCAACTACAACAATCGTCCCAACAACAATAACAATCGCAACAACAACAACAATCAGAAGCAGCTATGCCAAAGGTGGGAAAAGTATCACTCGGGGTTCTGCACCAAATTTTGCAACAAGTGTAAAAGAAATGGTCATAGCGCAGTGAAGTGTGAGGTCTACGGACCAGGGGTTAATAGAACGAAAGGAACAAATGGTGTCGGAACGAGTAATGGCGGAGCAAGTAGTATCGGAGCAAGTTATGCCAATGTAGTTTGTTATAAATGTGGAAAACCGGGCCACATTATTAGAAATTGCCCGAACCAGGAGAACACGAATGGACAAGGCCGCGGAAGAGTTTTCAATATTAATGCGGCAGAGGCACAGGAAGACCCGGAGCTTGTTACGGGTACGTTTCTTATTGATAATAAATCTGCTTACGTTTTATTTGATTCGGGTGCGGATAGAAGCTATATGAGTAGAGATTTTTGTGCTAAATTAAGTTGTCCATTGACGCCGTTGGATAGTAAATTTTTACTCGAATTAGCAAATGGTAAATTAATTTCAGCAGATAATATATGTCGGAATCGAGAAATTAAACTGGTTAGCGAAACATTTAAGATTGACTTGATACCAGTAGAGTTAGGGAGTTTTGATGTGATAATCAGTATGGACTGGTTGAAAGAAGTGAAAGCAGAGATCGTTTGTTATAAAAATGCAATTCGCATTATACGAGAAAAAGGAAAACCCTTAATGGTGTACGGAGAAAAGGACAACACGAAGCTACATCTTATTAGTAATTTGAAGGCACAAAAACTAATAAGAAAAGTTGCTATGCTGTTCTAGCACACGTCGAGAAAGTACAAACTGAAGAAAAGAGCATCAATGATGTTCCCGTCTCAAAAGAATTTCCCGATGTATTTCCGAAAGAATTACCGGGATTACCCCCACATCGATCCGTTGAATTTCAAATAGATCTTGTACCAGGAGCTGCACCAATAGCTCGTACTCCTTACAGACTCGCACCCAGCGAGATGAAAGAACTGCAAAGCCAATTACAAGAACTTTTAGAGCGTGGTTTCATTCGACCAAGCACATCACCGTGGGGAGCTCCTGTTTTGTTTGTCAAGAAGAAAGATGGTACATTCAGGTTGTGTATCGACTACCGAGAGTTGAACAAACTTACCATCAAGAACCGCTATCCACTACCGAGAATCGACGACTTATTTGATCAACTACAAGGCTCGTCTGTTTATTCAAAGATTGACTTACGTTTCGGGTATCATCAAATGCGGGTGAAAGAAGATATATTCCAAAGACTGCTTTCAGAACACGTTACGGTCATTATGAGTTTATGGTCATGCCGTTTGGTTTAACTAATGCACCAGCTGTGTTCATGGACCTTATGAACCGAGTGTGTGGACCATACCTTGACAAGTTTGTCATTGTTTTCATTGATGACATACTTATTTACTCAAAGAATGACCAAGAACACGGTGAACATTTGAGAAAGGTGTTAGAAGTATTGAGGAAGAAAGAATTGTACGCTAAATTTTCAAAGTGTGCATTTTGGTTGGAAGAAGTTCAATTCCTCGGTCACATAGTGAACAAAAAAGGTATTAAGGTGGATCCGGCAAAGATAGAAACTGTTGAAAAGTGGGAAACCCCGAAAACTCCGAAACACATACGTCAGTTTTTAGGACTAGCTGGTTACTACAGAAGGTTCATCCAAGAATTTTCCAGAATAGCAAAACCCTTGACTGCATCAACGCATAAAGGGAAGAAATTTGAATGGAAGGATGAACAAGAGAAAGCGTTTCATTTATTAAAGAAAAAGCTAACTACGGCACCTATATTGTCATTGCCTGAAGGGAATGATGATTTTGTGATTTATTGTGACGCATCAAAGCAAGGTCTCGGTTGTGTATTAATGCAATGAACGAAGGTGATTGCTTATGCGTCTAGACAATTGAAGATTCACGAGAAAAATTATACGACGCATGATTTGGAATTAGGCGCGGTTGTTTTTGCATTAAAGACTTGGAGGCACTACTTATATGGGGTCAAAAGTATTATATATACCGACCACAAAAGTCTTCAACACATATTTAATCAGAAACAACTGAATATGAGGCAGCGTAGGTGGATTGAATTGTTGAATGATTACGACTTTAAGATTCGTTACCACCCGGGGAAGGCAAATGTGGTAGCCGACGCCTTGAGCAGGAAGGACAGAGAACCCATTCGAGTAAAATATATGAATATAATGATTCACAATAACCTTACTACTCAAATAAAGGAAGCGCAACAAGGAGTTTTAAAAGAGGGAAATTTAAAGGATGAAATACCCAAAGGATCGGAGAAGCATCTTAATATTTGGGAAGACGGAACCCGGTATAGGGCTGAAAGAATTTGGGTACCAAAATTTGGAGATATGAGAGAAATGGTACTTAGAGAAGCTCATAAAACCAGATACTCAATACATCCTGGAACGGGGAAGATGTACAAGGATCTGAAGAAACATTTTTGGTGGCCGGGTATGAAAGCCGATGTTGCTAAATACGTAGGAGAATGTTTGACGTGTTCTAAGGTCAAAGCTGAACATAAGAAACCATCAGGTCTACTACAACAACCTGAAATCCCGGAATAGAAATGAGAAAACATTACCATGGATTTCATTACTAAATTGCCAAGGACTGCAAGTGGTTATGATACTATTTGGGTAATAGTTGATCGTCTCACCAAGTCAGCACACTTCCTGCCAATAAGAGAAGATGACAAGATAGAGAAGTTAGCACGACTGTATTTGAAGGAAGTCGTCTCCAGACATGGAATACCAATCTCTATTATCTCTGATAGGGATGGCAGATTTATTTCAAGATTCTGGCGGACATTACAGCAAGCATTGGGAACTCGTCTAGACATGAGTACTGCCTATCATCCACAAACTGATGGGCAGAGCGAAAGGACGATACAAATGCTTGAAGACATGCTACGAGCTTGTGTTATTGATTTCGGAAACAGTTGGGATCGACATCTACCGTTAGCAGAATTTTCCTACAACAACAGCTACCATTCAAGCATTGAGATGGCGCCGTTTGAAGCACTTTATGGTAGAAAGTGCAGGTCTCTGATTTGTTGGAGTGAAGTGGGGGATAGACAGATTATGGGTCCGGAGATAATACAAGAAACTACCGAGAAAATCATCCAAATTCAACAAAGATTGAAAACCGCCCAGAGTCGACAAAAGAGCTACGCGGACAGTAAAAGAAAATATATAGAGTTTGAAATTGGAGAGATGGTCATGCTTAAAGTTGCACCTTGGAAAGGCGTTGTTCGATTTGGTAAACGAGGGAAATTAAATCCAAGGTATATTGGACCATTCAAGATTATTGATCGTGTCGGACCAGTAGCTTACCGACTTGAGTTACCTCAACAACTCGCGGCTGTACATAACACTTTTCACGTCTCGAATTTGAAGAAATGTTTTGCTAAAGAAGATCTCACTATTCCATTAGATGAAATCTAAATCAACGAAAAACTTCAATTTATCGAAGAACCCGTCGAAATAATGGATCGTGAGGTTAAAAGACTTAAGAAAAATAAGATACCAATTGTTAAGGTTTGATGGGATGCTCGTAGAGGACCCGAGTTCACCTGGGAATGAGAAGATCAGATGAAGAAGAAATACCCGCATTTATTTCCAGAAGATACGTCAACACCTCCAACTGCTTAAAATTTTGGGATGAAATTTATTTAACGGGTAGGTACTGTAGTGACCCGAACTTTTCCATGTTTATATATGTATTAAATGAAATTGTTATTTACATGATTAAGTGTTTCCAACATGTTAAGCAATCAAAATTGTTAAGACTTGATTAATTGAAATAGGTTTCATATAGACAATTGACCACCCAAGTTGACCGGTGATTCACGAACGTTAAAACTTGTAAAAACTATACGATGACATATATATGGTTATATATATAGTTAACATGATTTTATTATAAGTATGTATCTCATTAGGTATTTTAACAATGAGTTATATACATAAAAATGAGACTATTAATTTAAGAAACTCGAAAATGAAATATATAACGATTATCGTTATAACAACGTCTTACTAGGTACATATGAATCATATTAAGATATTGATACACTTGGTTAATTATGTTAAATGATAAGTAAATATATTATTAAGTGTATTAACAATGAAATACATATGTAAAAATAAGACTACTAACTTAATGATTTCGAAACGAGACATATATGTAACGATTATCATTGTAATGACATTTAACTGTATATACATCATACTAAGATATATTATATATCATAATATCATGATAATATAACAATTTAACATCTTATTTGTTATAATAAATAATGGGTTAACAATATTCAACAAGATCGTTAACCTAAAGGTTTCAAAACAACATTTACATGTAACGACTAACGATGACTTAACGACTCGGTTAAAATGTATATACATGTAGTGTTTTAATATGTATTCATACACTTTTGAAAGACTTCAAGACACTTATCAAAATACTTCTACTTAACAAAAATGCTTATAATTACATCCTCGTTCAGTTTCATCAACAATTCTACTCATATGCACCCGTATTCGTACTCGTACAATACACAGCTTTTAGATGTATGTACTATTGGTATATACACTCCAATGATCAGCTCTTATCAGCCCATGTGAGTCATCTAACACATGTGGGAACCATCATTTGGCAACTAGCATGAAATATCTCATAAAATTACAAAAATATGAGTAATCATTCATGACTTATTTACATGAAAACAAAATTACATATCCTTTATATCTAATCCATACACCAACGACCAAAAACACCTACAAACACTTTCATTCTTCAATTTTCTTCATCTAATTGATCTCTCTCAATATCTATCTTCAAGTTCTAAGTGTTCTTCATAAATTCCAAAAATTCTAGTTTCATAAAATCAAGAATACTTCCAAGATTGCAAGTTTACTTCCAAGTTTTCTAAATCCATTCCAAGTAATCATCCAAGATCAAGAAACCTTTGTTACTTACAGTAGGTTATCTTTCTAATAAAAGGTAATAATCATATTCAAACTTTAATTCAATTTCTATAACTATAACAATCTTATTTCGAGTGGAAATCTTACTTGAAATTGTTTTCGTGTCATGATTCTGCTTCAAGAACTTTCAAACCATCCAAGGATCCTTTGAAGCTAGATCTATTTTTCTCATTTCCAGTAGATTTATCCAAGGAACTTTAGGTAGTAATGATGCTCATAACATCATTCGATTCATACATATAAAGCTATCTTATTCGAAGGTTTAAACTTGTAATCACTAGAACATAGTTTAGTTAATTCTAAACTTGTTCGCAAATAAAAGTTAATCCTTCTAACTTGACTTTTAAAATCAACTAAACACACGTTCTATATCTATATGATATGCTCACTTAATGATTTAAAACCTGGAAACACGAAAAATACCGTAAAACCGGATTTACGCCGTCGCAGTAACACCGCGGGCTGTTTTGGGTTAGTTAATTAAAAACTATGATAAACTTTGATTTAAAAGTTGTTATTCTGAGAAAATTATTTTTATTATGAACATGAAACTATATCCAAAAATTATGGTTAAACTCAAAGTGGAAGTAAATTTTCTAAAATGGTCATCTAGACGTCGTTCTTTCGACTGAAATGACTACCTTTACAAAAACGACTTGTAACTTATTTTTCCGACTATAAACCTATACCTTTTCTGTTTAGATTCATAAAATAGAGTTCAATATGAAACCATAGCAATTTGATTCACTCAAAACGGATTTAAAACGAAGAAGTTATGGGTAAAACAAGATTGGATAATTTTTATCATTTTAGCTACGTGAAAATTGGTAACAAATCTATTCCAACCATAACTTAATCAACTTGTATTGTATATTATTGATAAGGCTAAAAAGGAACATATATTTTATAGCATTATTCCCCAAGAAAGACAAGATTTTAGTTGGTATTGTTCGATTTACAAGCAATATTCGTTTAAATATTAAAAAGTGAAGACAAAAGGCAGATTCGACAAATTGAAGACAAAAAGGTCCAAAGAGCTAAAAAGTACAAGATACAACTAAAAAGGTTCAAAATATTGATGAGGAACGTCTCAAAATGACAAGAGTACAAGTTACAAGACGCAAAGTACACGATATAAAATAATACGCGAAGACGTCCGAAAATTCGGAACCGGGACCTGAGCCAAGAAGAAACGCCCGACGCAACGGACCAAAAATATCTAGTCTACTATGCACAAGAATATAATATAATATATATATAATTATATATAATTATATATTATATTATATATATTATTATTATTATATTACGTCGGCAAGAAGAAAACAAATCAATTTGGCTGGATCCAGGGTGGCCATGCGACTCGCATGGCCAGAGGCACAAATCCATGCGAGTCGCATGGAGTGAAATTGCTGGTCAGGTCCTATATAAAGCCAGTTTTCTGCCGAGTTTTACACATAATTTTAATCTCTCTCAATATATACGATATATATATATATAATTTATATTTTAATTTTAATTTTAATTTTAATTCTAATAATAAGGGTATGTTAGCGAATGTTGTAAGGGTGTAAGTCGAAATTCTGTCCGTGTAACGCTACGCTATTTTTTGTAAGTTATGTTCAACCTTTTTATATTAATGTCTCGTAGCTAAGTTATTATTATGCTTATTTAAAACGAAGTAATCATGATGTTGGGCTAATTACTAAAATTGGGTAATTGGGCTTTGTACCATAATTGGGGTTTGGACAAAAGAACGACACTTGTGTAAATTAGACTATGGGCTATTAATGGGCTTTATATTTGTTTAACTAAATGAAAGTTTGTTAATGTTAATATAAAGATTTACAATTGGGCGTCCCTATAGATTACCATATACACTCGATCGGACACGATGGGCGGGGTATTTATATGTACGAATAATCGTTCATTTAACCGGACACGGGAATGGATTAATAGCCACTAGAATAATTAA